>NW_015115352.1:20870-21551 GCF_001443285.1 Poecilia latipinna
CCGGTTCTGATCAGCCTCAGTTTTTGGGTCGGCCCAGTTCGGCCCGGTTCTGATCCGCCTCAGGGTTTGGGTTGGCCCGGTTCTGATCCGCCTCAGGGTTTGGGTCGGCCCGGTTCTGATCAGCCTCAGGGTTTGGGTCCGGTTCTGATCCGCCTCAGGGTTTGGGTCTGGTTCTGATCAGCCTCAGTTTTTGGGTCGGCCCAGTTCGGCCCGGTTCTGATCCGCCTCAGGGTTTGGGTCCGGTTCTGATCCGCCTCAGGGTTTGGGTCTGGTTCTGATCAGCCTCAGAGTTTGGGTCGGCCCGGTTCTGATCAGCCTCAGGGTTTGGGTCCGGTTCTGATCCGCCTCAGGGTGTGGGTCGGCCCGGTTCTGATCAGCCTCAGGGTTTGGGTCGGCCCAGTTCGGCCCGGTTCTGATCCGCCTCAGGCTTTGGGTTGGCCCGGTTCTGATCCGCCTCAGGGTTTGGGTCGGCCCGGTTCTGATCAGCCTCAGGGTTTGGGTCGGCCTGGTTCTGATCCGCCTCAGGGTTTGGGTCTGGTTCTGATCCGCCTCAGGGTTTGGGTCTGGTTCTGATCAGCCTCAGTTTTTGGGTCTGGTTCTGATCAGCCTCAGAGTTTGGGTCGGCCCGGTTCTGATCAGCCTAAGGGTTTGGGTCGGGTCGTGATCGGCCTGAGAGTAGGT
>NW_015115352.1:21561-22366 GCF_001443285.1 Poecilia latipinna
TGATCAGCCTCAGTTTTTGGGTCGGCCCAGTTCGGCCCGGTTCTGATCCGCCTCAGGGTTTGGGTCCGGTTCTGATCCACCTCAGGGTTTGGGTCTGGTTCTGATCAGCCTCAGAGTTTGGGTCGGCCCGGTTCTGATCCGCCTCAGGGTTTGGGTCGGCCCGGTTCTGATCAGCCTCAGGGTTTGGGTCTGGTTCTGATCAGCCTCAGTTTTTGGGTCGGCCCAGTTCGGCCCGGTTCTGATCCGCCTCAGGGTTTGGGTCCGGTTCTGATCCACCTCAGGGTTTGGGTCTGGTTCTGATCAGCCTCAGAGTTTGGGTCGGCCCGGTTCTGATCCGCCTCAGGGTTTGGGTCGGCCCGGTTCTGATCCGCCTCAGGGTTTGGGTCGGCCTGGTTCTGATCCGCCTCAGGGTTTGGGTCTGGTTCTGATCAGCCTCAGAGTTTGGGTCGGCCCGGTTCTGATCAGCCTCAGGGTTTGGGTCCGGTTCTGATCCGCCTCAGGATGTGGGTCGGCCCGGTTCTGATCAGCCTCAGGGTTTGGGTCGGCCCGGTTCTGATCAGCCTCAGGGTTTGGGTCGGCCCAGTTCGGCCCGGTTCTGATCCGCCTCAGGCTTTGGGTTGGCCCGGTTCTGATCCGCCTCAGGGTTTGGGTCGGCCCGGTTCTGATCAGCCTCAGGGTTTGGGTCGGCCTAGGTCTGATCCGCCTCAGGGTTTGGGTCTGGTTCTGATCCGCCTCAGGGTTTGGGTCTGGTTCTGATCAGCCTCAGTTTTTGGGTCTGGTTGTGATGGTCCTGCGTGGTTGCGTC
>NW_015115352.1:26597-30923 GCF_001443285.1 Poecilia latipinna
GCTCGGCCTTGTTCGGCACGTCTCTGATGCGCATAAGGGTTTGGGTAGGCCCGGTTCTGATCCGCCTCAGGGCTTGGGTCGGCCCGGTTCTGATCAGCCTCAGGGTTTGGGTCGGCCCGGTTCTGATCCGCCTCGTTCCTCCATAGTTTTCTGCTGATCATCATTTTCCTTGCTTCCTCCATCAGGTTTTATGTCCCTCAGTTTCATGATCATCTGATGAGTCTAGAAAACAGCCAAACTCTTTTCCATCCTTCCGTCTTTCTGTCCTTCCGTCCTTCCGTCTTTCCGTCCTTCCGGTTTCTGTCCTCAGAGGACCAGCGATCAGAGGCGGCTTCTTGTTTAACTCCTGGCAGGAAAACAGTGAAGCCTGGAACTGAACCCAAACCTCTGCCTCACTCCTCCAGCCATGAAGAAGAAATGCTGGAAATCCTAGAAATGCTTGAATTTTATGTTTTAATGAAAAGTTTTTCGCATCTGGACTACATGATGAAATGTTAAGAAACTTCCTCAGACACCAACGCTCTAATCACACTACTGGTTTAAAACCAGTTTACGTGGAAAACGAATGTTTTGACTTTCTTATAAAAAATAATAAACAATTGAAAGCAGTAAAATAGCTGCATGAAAAAGGAGAATAGATGTGATGTGACTCAGATGCTTTAACTTTTCATTATTTTTTACCTGCTGAATGATAAAATAAATGTTCAAGATTTTAATGTCTTTCAGAGAGTAATCTGTTTTCTGTTGAAAGTAGATTTCTAAATAAATAAGTCGTAAAATAAAAAGGTTATCGCATATTTGCCTTATATTTTACAATCAAACTTGTTCATGTTTTCTGGTCTAAAGCTGTTTTCTCTGTTCTGAGGAACAAAAACCGGATATCAGCCTTTCTTCTGTCTCAACTTAAATCAGATACTAGAAGTGAATATTTAAAAGCATTTTCAGGATTTAGTGATGAAATAAGCTGAAGCCGGGGAGTAAAATCCCTCTGAGCGGATTTATCCTTTTCTTACCGGACAGTACGGTGAAGACGGCGGCGAAGGCATTGAGTTTGAGTCCGTCGATGACGTTGCTGGAGTGGAAAAGCTCCAGACACATGAGGCTGAAGCCGACCACCAGCAGCAGGATGTACAGCACCTCCGAAACCACCGACAGCCACAGCACACCTGGAAGACAGCAGCTGCTCACAGCTGATGTGGGAACGCTGCTGGAGACGTTTCCTGCTTTCAGCTTTACTAGTTTTAATGACATAAGTTACGAGGATTTTAATTTAAGTATTTTTGGACTTTGAACTTGAGAACCAAGAGGAAACCCCTCCAGTATTTAACACAATCAGCTTCTCCCACATGTCCACAACATTAATCAGCAAAACATTCAAACTTGTAATGTACCCTGCTACATTATTCGAAGGATTTCCCAGTCAGGACTATTCAGAGGAAGTCAGTTTGTTGCATTTTGTATCCGTTTCATCCACTGCCTCCGTTTTCCCTTCAGCAGAAACTTTTCACTCCTGACAGAGAACATGCAGGGTGTGACTCCTCTGCAGGCGGACGCAGTGTCGGGTTTCCCTCCTCTGTCGTCCTGAATATGTATCAGCAGACAGTCAATAAAACATGTTGGAGGGACTCGGCTGATAACAGGAAGGCAGCAGCTCATCAGACCGAGTCACAACACGAGCGGATATAATTACGGACTTTAATTACGGCGTGTGCACGCGCATGCTTGTGTCAGCGGCGCGTGACGTCTGTGGGTCCTGAGTGTGAAGCTTGTTTCTTTTTCAGGGCTCCTCTATAGATTTCCAAAACAAGAATGGACATTTAATTAAATTTAGACCCTCAGGGCCTCTCACAACGCAGGATCCCATCAATTAATTCACAGCTGAATTTTGATAAAACACTGAATAACTCACACAAACTGAGTTACTTTGGGGAAGCATTATGTTTAATGCAGACTCACTACATTGTATATGATTATTTAATATAAAAGGTATTCAAATTTAAAGATGTGTTAAATGTTTTCAGGATGTTTTCCCATCTGAGTTAGTTACATTTTTTAACCGCTGTGTTTTTCTTTCACACTGCACTGAATCAAACCAACCAAACCCTTCGAGGAACCTGTTCCCCTCCTCGCCTGTGGGGGCGCTGCACCAAGAACCACTGAAATCAATCACAAAAAGGATTTTAGTGATTGATTTCACTTTTGTCTGTAGTTAAAGAACAAGAGCGCACGGCTAACGCAAGGCTAAAATCTTCAGCCGCTAAAATCTGACGCCTCCATTTTTGTTTCCATTTCATGAAGAAGGAAGTTGCCCTTAGTGTCTTCAGAGGTTTTTATGTCGTTTCTGTGAGGATGTGAAAATTTCTGTTAGTTTTCTAATCAATTTAGTTCCTGTGTCGTCTTCCCTTTGACTGACCCCAGCTGTGTCCTGTTTCCCTGATTTCTCCCACATGTGTCTGTTTCTTCGTTGGGTTCTTGTCATAGTCATTGCTTGTCGTCGTTACCTCACTCCAGTGCTAACAGTGTTGAACTCCTTGTCTCCTCGTTCACCTGTGCTGCCTGGTTTTCTGTGAGTTTGTTGATTAAATCATCATTTTTTCACACCACTAGCTGGGTCCTCTGCATTCATCTTCACCTCAACTACCGCAAAACGTGACAGTTTCCTCCAGTGGTTCTCGTTGCAGCGCCTCCACAGGCCAGGAGGGGAACAGATTGCTCAAAGGGTTTGGTTGGTTTGACTCGGCGCAGAGAGAAAGGGAACCACAGCAGCTGGAGATGGAGCAGATGATGAAGTTTGGTCCCCAATCGAAACGAGTCTACCGGACTAGCAGGTGGGAAAACACCCTTAGTGTGTCGGGGGAATCGAACTCTGGTCCGTTTAAAGCGGACCAAACGTGTCAGGTGTGAATACACCCCCAGGTTTGTAGTTAAATCAGAGTTTAGTTTTGGAAGCTCAATCGAACTCTTGTCCGCCTACAAACTCACCAAGCAGCATTTTGGCTTCAAAAGATGAAAGAAGAAGAAGAAGGTTGTCCGGCTAATCCCATCATCGCTGCTGCTCTGGTTTTAACAGATGAAACATCTGAGAACTTTTATTATTAACAAGCAGCTCAGTGTGAAGCTAAAGGCACCAAAAATATTCCGTTTCTTCTGAATGCTCAGATATTCCTTTCATCAGCTCCAGGATATAAACACCAGCAGGAATCTAGAGTCAGACAGAAAACCGATCAGGTGGGATTCAGAAGGGAACATCCTGATCATCTCAAAGCTTCAGGCTCCAATAACTTCGATAAATCAACCAAAGATAATCGGCTTGATCATTGATCAGTTAGCATATCTCAGTTTCCTCTACCTGCTCATGGCTTGGTGAACTTGGGAGCCCCCTGGTGGTGAGGGTCCTAATCAGCTGTTTAATATGCATGTGCCTTGGGCCGGCCCTGCTTTGCTCTATTTTAAGTAAATGCATCGTCAACATCTCCTTCAAAGGTTCTGCATCTGTTATAAACTCACTTTTGGGAGTTTTTAATCATTTCCTCTTTCAGAAGATGAAGATGCATCTTTAATAAATAAATTTAAAAATCCCATTTCGGTCTCTGCAGCTTGAGTCGTTTAGCTCCTCCTGATAAACACGGAGAGCCCAGAAAAGAGATGTTTTTGTTTTTTCCCCTTCTTTTCCTCGGATTTCCCTGGGCTCTGGGAACAGGTGGGCCGCAGCAGGGAGCGGCGGCGCAGCCTTAATGACCGTCATTACTCACCTCTCTCCGACGCCGGGGCCAGATCAATGAAGCTCCTGCACTTCTCACCTGAGAGGAGGCAGAGGGAGCGACGGAGGAGAGAAAAGGTGAAGAAAAAGGTGAAATGAGGCAAACAGAGCATCAGACGAGCCAGAACGGAGGGAGGAAACGACAGGAGTTAGCAAATAGAGCTGCTACCAGTTATTAGAACATGTCAGGTTTATTAACACAGGCGGTCTAATTAGCATCTTATTAAGCTGCAGAGTCTTTTCTATCAGGGAACAACTTTATACTCGCACCTTTAATGATGAACCAAGAAGGAATGTAGTGGAAATGGTGATTTTATTCAAAACCTTGATCATAAATACTTTAAAGTTAGCTTCTGGCTTATGGCAGCCATACAGAAATACAGGTATAGATTTTCTGTCGCTGACGTATCAATTACGGCTGAAATGATTAATCGGATTAACCGATTATTGGAATAAGCGTCAGCTACTTTAGTAATAGATTAACTGGAATATACAGACTTAAAAAAAAACATTTGCTGAAACCCCCCCCCCCAATTTCCAAAATAAAAATAATTTAAAAATTTGCA
>NW_015115352.1:34120-74809 GCF_001443285.1 Poecilia latipinna
AGTAATAAATTAATAAGGTAATTAAGAAGTAAAAAAAAACTTTTTTGAGAAACCCCCCCCCCCCATTATCCAAGTAATAATTAATTCAAAACTGTGCAAAATTATCAATTATCAATATTTTGCATCTAAAATTAAAAACTTAACTTAAGGAATACTGTCATTAATTACTGTCAAAAATGTTTGTATTTTTGCATTTTTAATATTGTAAGAAGGCTTTAATCTCAGTAACTCAATAGAATAATTGATTAATAAAATTTTATTTTATTTAATCGATATAAAAAAATTGTACATTAATATATGTGTGATGGCTCCATGCTGGTCCCAAGAAAAGTTTAATATTTTCAAATATTTTAGCATTATTTATATTAAAACACTGCAATTCGTATGATGTTTATATAAGGTACAATGTAAAACACATTTATTACAAAAACAACCTAAATCTTTGGAGCCCCAGAACTTGGCGCCCTGGGCTACTGCCCCTTTATGCCCCGTCAGAGTTTATCCACAGTGTCAGGAATAACCAGCCTCCATTTTATTCACTAATGTCATCAAACTGGAAGTTGTCCATATTTGGAAAACAATCAAAGCTGAGTCTATAATAATTAGATATAAGCGATAGAAGACAGCTTTCTCGTTTGCTTCCATGAAAAGCCAAATTTTCATAAAAGCTAAACTTCCTTCTGAAATCACTTCTGTTGTAAATATTGTCATTATTTACATTTGCTGAAGTAATTAATTTTTCTGCTCTGTTCAGAGCTGCAGACTTAATAACATTTCTCTCAGGTTGTTTGGAGTTTTCTCTGCTTCGTGATTCTTTCTTGCTGGCACGCTCCGCCGGCTGCAGGGAGTTCATCAGCGCTCTGGGCGACCCGGCGGGTCACAGATCAGCGGCTGCAACACGAGCCATAACTCAGCCTCTGCAGTGTCACAGACAAGAGGCAGGCCCATCCATAACCGGCCTGATTACCAACGCACTCACAACACCGCCCAACCCAGATGAAGACACTCGGGAAAACTCAGACTGCCTCCACAGGAATAACTCAGCCAACAATAACGCTCGTTTACGACCTTAGTAACTTTAAACTGTATATTTGTTTTCTATGGAGCTCAATTAGGGCCATCTGGTTTGCTTTTTAGAGTCTGAAAAAAGAATTTAAACAAAAAGTTTTAAAACTGAAAAAAGATTTGAAACTGAAATATAATTTTAAACTGAAAAAAATGTTTGAAAAAAAAGTTTGGAAACTGAAACATAATTGCAAAACTGAAAAAATATTCAAAGCTACTTTTCAGATTCAAGGTTTTATTTTTCTCTGTCAAAATTATTTTTGAAAATAATTTGCCTAAATCTATTTTTTTCTTTCAGTTTCAGAATTTTTGTTTGTGTGTTTTGAGCCAAATTTATGGCCACAATTTAGCTCCATAAAAATACCAACTTACAGAAAATGACAAGTTATTATTAAGCGCCTGAAACATTTTATTTTAGGGATAAATTCAATTTAAATGTCAGAGTAAATTATAATGGTGGAAAACATTTCAGACGAAGGTAATAAAGCAGAGAATGTTGCTTTGCATCTTAAAGCTACAGATCAGTTTCCTCTTAGTTTTGCAACGATTTGCACTGGAAACCAGACAAAAATACCTGGTAAGATTTTGTCTTTGCAGAGTAAAGGTGAATTTTTCAGTGTGGAAATCTTAAATACTGTAAAAACTAACAGGGTTGAAGTCCAAACCAGGTGTCCTGCATAGAGCTGTTACTGTAATCCAAATGTAGTGGAAACCACTTCAGAAACGTATCTAAGATCTCTCCAGTAATTTCTTCTGAGGTTAAAAGAGCTCAAGTGGTGAAAAAAGATAAAATCTGATGAACGTAACGTCTGCGCTGCGCTAAAGGTGAGCAGCTCAGCGTCTGATTAAGACATGAATTTAAAATGTAATTAAAAAGTGAGCAGCTCTTCTGTGACCCGACAGGACCGACAGCACAATCAGTATTCCTGCATACTCCTTCTCACAGCGCCGCTCTGAAATGTTAATTACTCAAAAAAAGAGAGGAATATTTCCACTTATCACATTTCCAGTTCATCAGGAAGTAATGAAACTGATTCATTTCAGGCTTCAGGTGCTTCCAAACATCCTTTCTCTCAGATTCTCTTCAAAATCCCATCATTCGTGTTTGGATGTGGCTTTGGTGGCGCCGCCTGCAGCTGCCAGCCTGTTTAATCAGCGGCTCGATGTCGTCTGGAGGTTAATTACAGCTCTGATGAGAACCAATGGTTGGGAGAAACAACAGGTAATGTACCTGAGTGTCAGTCTGAATTATTTAGTTAAAACAGAGAGCAGGATGCCTCAGTATGCAGATATAATCAGGCTAATTATACAGCAGGCTGCCAGAACTACTGGGAGTTTAACTGTTTATCACAAACTTTGGCAATTATACGTACATTACGACGGACGGACGGTAAAAGAGACGCTGCCGGCTCGAGGTTAAAGGTCGGCTATTACATTTGATTTCAGTTGGATGTTGGTTCTGCCGACCCGTTGGACCAGAACCAGCTGAACTCCCCGTGTAATGACTACCTTCATTTAACCTTTAACCCCCGACGCTCATAAATAAAAACTGGAGAATCTTAAATGAGGGTTTCGTCTCATTTCTGATCTCCAGTTAAAACATGAATAAAATCACCTAATAAAAAAAAGACTTTCCACAGAAACAACTTGACCCGACTGCTGCTCTCACAAATCATAATCTACAAAATGTGACTTTTTTTTAACCAAAATATACAAAAAACTTAATATGAAAATAAAAACGAAATAAAAACAATTAAATAAAAATATCTGACATGACATTATTTCAGGCCAGTATTTGGCTGGGAGTCTGTGTGGATCTGCAGATTTCCGCTCCAGCTCTGGGGATCAGCTGTCAACAGGTCTGGGCTTTGACTAGGCCACTCCAGAACCTCTACCTCGTTGTCTCTAAACAGTCGCTGTAGCTTTAACTGGATGCCTTCTGTCTGAAAAGTAAATGTTTTCTCCAAAGCCGAAGTTCCCTTTTAAACTTTCCATCACCACAGCATGATGCTGCAACCACCATGCCTCAACGGTGATCTTCTGGTCGTCGTGTCGAAGGACCAGAAGCCTCCATTTTGGTCTCTTTAATCGTCCCATTTTGTTGGACCTCTTTGTCTTGTTATGATCTTGCGATGATGTTGTCAGATCTTGTTGTTGAATAACTTTGAAACTGATCCAAAGACGCGGCGGCCATTTTTACTGCCATAAACAAACAGTAATGTGTGACATCATGAGGGTCACCTGAGGGTCATCTGATTGCAGTTGCATTTAACTGGTAATATGAGCAAAAAAAACCCAATAATTTCAGCAAAAATAATAAAAATTGGGCATCAAGATCTGCTGTGAGAACGTAGACTGAGCTCAGAAAAAATGGAGAAGAAAACAAGAACTGGGTATGTTGTCCATGAAGAACAAAAGGGGAAAGGAGGAAAAATACTTATAATTAAAAGAGAAAGAAAGAAGAAAAGGATCAAAAAGAAAAAGTGAAATAAAGTTGGCGCAGGGTTTTTATCGTCAAACTTTGTGTTCATTTCATAGTTTTGTTCAACAAATATGGAAGCATTTCACTGCCAAAGCTCAGAAATCAATTCAGGAGCCGAGTCTCGTTAAAACATGAAGCCAAACTTGGTAAAATGAGACGAGTTTTATATCTCGGTATAACCAGGAAAGCTTCTCCTTACAACAACATATAAATCTGATCTCATGAAAACAAAGTTTGTTGTTAATATTTAAGTGTCACATTAAAATGAGATGAGGTTTATATCTCATGATAAAGAATGTATAACAAGTTTAGCATCTTGTTGCAAGAGGAAACTTTCTCATTTAATGAGTTCTGCACAAAGTTTCACATTAAAACATGATTTACATCTCA
The DNA here is from genome assembly GCF_001443285.1 of Poecilia latipinna. Taxonomy (NCBI): domain Eukaryota; kingdom Metazoa; phylum Chordata; class Actinopteri; order Cyprinodontiformes; family Poeciliidae; genus Poecilia; species Poecilia latipinna. The sequence goes on from NW_015115352.1 coordinate 38,058, forward strand.
CTTTAACAAGAAACTTATTATGAGTTTGCATAGCAGGAAAGTTTCCCATCATAACAAGATGCAAAACAAATTAAATTTCCTATAGTCACTTATTGACTTTATATAGGTTTTATATTGTAATCTCTACAAGAGTATTAACAGTTATAGTTCAACTACAGCTTTTATTTTTGCAGTTTCTCTCACTCCAGCAGAAAGGTTGGAGTATCTGATTAATTTATAATAATATTCCTGTTTTGGATCCAATTAGAAGGAGATTATTCCAGGTTCTGAGGTTTTCCAGCTGCAGCTCCTCCAGAGTCACCATGGATCTCTTGCTGTCCAGGTTGTATGGTTAGCTGGACGTCCATGTCCCGATGCGTCTGCAGGTCCATCCTGTCTCCATGTCCACATGATGGATTTATCACAGACTTTGGATGTTACTGTAGAACCAAACCAACTTCCTCCCTGACCTGCTGCTGGGTTTCTTGGTCTTTGTGATTCTATTTGTTCTCTCCTGTCCAGGCAGGTGGTTCCACTGGACCTTAATTAGGATTTTCACATTAAAATGCATCATTTTCCTTCAAAATGTGGGAAATAGATCCTCTTTGAATAGATAATATTGTAGATTATACTGTTAAAAGTGTATTAATTGTTAATTTTTAAATTAATTTTAATTTATTCACCAATTAGTGTACAAAACAAACATTACAGACTAACAAACAGAGGCATTGATCTGCAAAATAAGTAACCAATTAGATAAGAGAATGAACAACAACAACAAATGAATAAATAAATAAAATAAACAAACATCCACTTAGAACAAAGACAAAACACAGACCTTAACAAAATGATGTCACAGCAAAACATTGAATTGTTCAGCATGTCAGTTACGATTATTTTCCTTTTCTCTAATATTTCTTATGATTAATCACACAGCAGTGGAAAGAGAGGGAGGAAAAAATATGCCGCAACAAAGCAAAAAAAAAAAAAAGTAAATAAATTGAAGATAACTAAAGAAGACGTTTTGTGATCTTAGTAACTTAAAGAAAATCAAAACTTTTCCATTCAAGTCGATATTTTACCCAAACCTGCTCTTCTTCATCAAAACCAGACAAACCTGAAAGACTTTCCCAGTTTTATTAATAATAACGGAATTCATGCAGGAAATCCAGTTTAAAATGAAAAACACCAACTTCGTTGTTTATCATCCGCCAAAAACCATAGAAGAAGAAAATACGCGCTGTTTTCGCGCGTAAAGACACCAAAACTTTCCGTAAAAACTGGTCATGAGAGGCTGGAGTCTCGGGGTTCCCCGTACCCACCTGCTCCGTGGATGTTCTCCTCGCAGGAGTACCAGATGCCGGTGTGGAAGCGGCGGAACAGGAAGCGGTCGTCCCCGGTCTCCCAGCTGTAGTGCACCTTGTTCTGGTCCGTCTCGTTCACGCCGTAGTCGATGCAGTTGTGGCGCCGCTGCTTGCTGCAGTTGGGCTTGGGGACGCGCTGGGTGCCCTCGCACCAGTAGGTGGTGATGAAGGCGGTGGTGGAGAACAGCAGAGCCGCCAGGTTCAAACACACCGACAGCAGCGCGCGACATTTCCGCGTCGTCTTCATGGTTTCCCGCCAGAACCATGCGGGACGGTCAGAGAGGCGGCATGGCGCGGCGGCTTTACGCGCGGCTCCTTCCTGCGGGTCGGTCCTCAGCAAAATGACAGCCGTCCTCTGTCCATCTGCTCCGCTGCTGAGTCAGAGGAGGAGAAGCGAGGCTGCCAGCGGAACACCCCTCTTTCTGTCCCTCTGACGGCGGCTTGTGCGTCATCACCTGGACCGAACCGAGCTCACACCGCCAGCATCTCACCGATTAACATCTGTTTCACAAAATACACTTAGGATGCAAAACAGAGGAACAGCAAACTCAGAGGTGGGAAGAGAACCCCAAAATTATACTCAAGTCAGAGCAGAACTAAGTAAAAAGTCATCAGAGTAGATGATCAAATGATCAAATTATACTTAAAAATTACATCATCAAACAGACTAAATGTAAAGTTAAGTGCAAATTTTGGTATTTTAAAGACCAAAATGACAGTAATTCATATAAGTAACAAAAAAGAATTAGGCAAAAGAAAATGTTCCGTATCAGTTTCTTTTAATATAAAACTTATGAAACTTTGAAAAGTTTCATAAAACTGTGTGTATTTTTTAGTGCACTTTTAACACTAAAATTGTTATTTTCTTTAGCTGAAAGACATAAAAACAGTTTGTCACTGTTAGGAAGCTGTTTATCTCTTGAAACAGATTTCCAGAACATTAGTGGAGCTAAACACATCAGCATGGAGCCAGGCGTACCTTCTATAGGAGAGGAAAACAAAGAGACGATGACACCAACAGCTCCATCCAAGAAAACAGTGAGCCAGAGAAAAACCTTCTGCAGAGAAAACCTTTAAAAATAGAAATATTTAAAACACATGTCACCAACAGCAGCAAAGACTCCACTCAGAAAGCCAGAGGGACTTTCTGCATGAATGAAGCACAAAGAGAACACAGTTATCTGTTCCAATACACGAGAGAATATATTTATATCATAATATATAATATATAAAAATAAAAAATGGGAGCACACAGTAACGCATTTCCATTAATCATAGAATATTGCAAATTGAAATTACAAAAATAAATGTTCTTAAAGGAAACAAGCTAATTGAGAAAAGCTGGGAAGAGGTGGTTTTACAGCCGTATCCAAACACTTTTTTTACATCGTGAGTCACATGATCACCGGCCGGATGTTGCTACTGGCAGAAACAACGAAGAAGACGACAGGAAGTGACAAGAGGATGATGTTTGTTTTTTTCACTCCATCAGCGCTCTCACTGCATCGCAGTTTATAAAAGGTTTAATTCGTAACTCATCAGTAAAATGGCCGACTACAATTTCCACATACTAACCACTCCTTGGTAGGCGGGGCTTGTCACTCTAAAGCCTGAATAAGACACCAACGTCTCCTCTGATTGGCTGATAAATGATTAGCACCATAGCTAAGTTATGAATATATTTCATGTAACCTTTTACATCCGTCACTGCCATGATTTTTATTGGCTCATCACGTTCCCAGCTTATTCATGTGTGATTTTAATTTAATTTCTTATTTAATAGAAATACCATAATTGCGAAATTGTCTTTTTTTTTTTTTTTGCATTAGCAGAATATAGACAAACGCAGCTAATTAGCAATAGCGCCAAAGGAAATGCAGGTAAACACGACGGCACTGAGGCAGAGATGCTTCTATGAAACAGAAAACAAGCAACACAGAGAAAGTAGCACCAAATCGGTACCAGGAGAGTTTACTGTAAGGAAAAATTAGAGTTACTGGCAGAAATATCTTTGTCACCAGACCCGTTCAGGAAATAGACCGAGCCAGAACTCGGCTATGGCGGTGATAAAAGTTTCTGCCGCAGAGACTTAAAGCTTTAGATTTTACTTTTTAAGATTTCATCCACTTTAACATTCTCTATCAACCTCATGCTACAGGGAGTTTCCCCCAAATATCAAGGCTCGCCTTCAAATCAATAAATCAAATTAAAAATGAGATGAAAGAGACGAGCAGCTTGTCTCGTTTCATCCCATATTCTGAGCTCTGCAGGTACAACAGCTGCTCTTTCTTTATGCAACTCTGGAACATTTTGCAGAAACGGTGGATGTGTAGAAAGGGACTTCTTACTGATGAGCCGGCAGGGATCTGGCATGAAAACCCCGGATGACAAGGCCGAGCCGCCCACCTCACCGATCCATCAGCGCTCATTTTACAGCTCCCACCTCCAGATCGATGCGCCGCTGTCACTGTGTGCTGTACATGTGATGTATGGCGCTGCCTTCAATCAGACTGACAAAGCTTCACAGGAGTCAATAAAGTGAACAGAAAACTGTTGATGAATGCAAGGTTACGCTGTGAGATGTATCTGCCTTCAGAGGCGGAGAGCCTGAAGTATTAATGCTCCGTTTCTGTTGTTTTCTTATTGTAACAGCACCAAGAAATCAAGCAGATAAGAGCGGCTCCAGGCTGTGGTTTGACTTTGGGAAGAAAAAGAACCCAATAAATACTTAACTGTCCAAATAAAAAGATCCTCCAACTCCATCCTGAGAGCTGAAATATAAAAATAAGACAAGATGTGAGCAGGGAAACAGGATGAGAGATGAACAAAATGCTTTAATAGAAACCTGCCTGCCAAATAAAACTGTAAGGAGGGTGAATTAACCAACAAACTCAACTGAAATTTCAGTCAAGTGCAAAATTCTCATAACAAATTCTTTAATTTCCAACAGTTAAAATGGTAGCTAACAAGTTTGATAAGCTAGCTTCTCCACCAATCAGCTGTAGTTGAGGTGCATCAGCAACATTCACACAGCAGGTTTGATCAGTTTTTGCAGAAATAGAATAATTTCTGTTTGTGGTCAATCATGGTACTACTTAAATGTGACTGCAATCATCTTCTTTGGGGACAGTTTCCGATCTCAAAGCGAACCACAGGCTCAGAAGAAGAACGTAGATGACGTCACACAGCAGCGTTCTGCTTACGGCAGAAATAATGGCTGCCGAAAACAGCCAGATGTCCAACAGTGGAACTGTTGATTTGCATAACTACACTAACATCTCTGCTACTGCTGAAGCTTCACTAAAACTGAAAGCCGTCAAAGTATTTGGTTACTGTTAGGAAGCTGCTTAACTGTTAAAACATATTTCCAGAAAGTTAACAGACACGTCAGCATGGAGCCAGGCGTACTTTCTATATGAAAGAAAACCAGAAGAGTCGCCTGGTTTCTTCTGGTGCAGAATGATGATGGCAGAGACCTGAAGGTCGTATAAAATGCAACATGACCGATCAGACTGCAGATGCTTTTAGTCCCATATGAAAGTGGAACAGAAAGAGTTGATTTGGGATTTATTACACGTTTGAAAAGAGTTCCAAACATGTTGCCAAGCAACAAATATTAGTTTGGACTGAAATAGAGAACAAGAATCTGAACGGCAACTTTAATTAGAAAACACATCAAAATATTTGTCTCCAGGTTTTTGTGCTGCAGAGTTTCCTTAATCCACCAGAATAAAGCTGCAACTCATAAAGAGCTGCAGTCACCCTCTGCTGCCCCCACAAACACATCCACACATATTTGGGAGTGTTGTTGGGCAGACGCCATGTTGGAGATTTCCCACCGGATGGATCAGGCCATCTGCGTTTTTTCTCCTTCGCCCCGTCTTTGTTTGCAGCCTGAATTAAATAGCTGCACCAGCAGGTAGATCACGACGTCCGAGTTAACACGGCTCACTGCAGCAGCAGGTAACGCAATACGACCCCAGGCTGAACATCATCAACACACCCCTGCAAAGCGCTCACACACACAGCTCCGAACCCATCTCATCGTGTGAAGTGAAGATAATAAACAACAAGAACTCCAGGCTGGAGCGTTTTTACAAGTTTGGGGAGTTTTTTGGGAACACACTGTTGAAGAGTGTGAAGGAAAACTCTTCTAAGATGCTATTTATTTACACAGGAATTAAATAAAACTTCTTTTTCTGACATTAATGTATTCATCACATTTCACTCACATTTCAATAATGAAATGTAGATATTTTTGTGCTTTGCTCTTATTTTAATCAGTCAAATCATCTTCTTCCATAGGAAATTTATAAAAATGCACTAATATACGAACAAGATGACTGTCAGCTATTTTTAACTCTTTTTCTTTCATTTTACTTTAATTTGCTGCTTTGTTTACATGATATTTCAACATTTACTTAGAAAACCAATAAAAAGCAGCACAAATGTAACAAATGCACTTTTATTTTTTGTCAAGTTAAATATTTACGAGATATTTTTGAGGTGCAGCAGGAACTGGTCCTCAGTTCTGTTAAATCTGGGATGCAGCTCTGAAACAAAAAGATACGGACTTTCATTCATATTCCATATTTGAACACGGACCTTCCCCTTGTGCCTGTTTTCCTTCTCACTCAGAGGAGAACCAAAGGAGGAACAAAAAATATCCAATAGAATAGTAAAATGTAGCATTGTTTATTTTCCAGATGCGTTGTGCCGTTCTAAATCATAATGAAGTAACTATGTTACCTTCAGTGGTCATAGAAATGTTGTATCTATCAGATATTACTTAAAATAAATTTGATTTTGGGATTTAATGCCTTGAAATTGGGCCTCTGTCTCTTTAAAAACTCCTGTCCTTCCTGAAACTCGGTCTCCAGGAAGCCATCACAACATGGCTCCTCTATTAACGTTTTACCAGCGTTGCTCTGAGAAGCGGCTCCGTTAATGAGCTCAGCTTTCAGGTGTTTGCTAACTGCTGGTGGCTAGGCTGAACATTTTGACTTATCCACTTGCAGCTTTGGCATCCTTGAAGATGAGGCAAAAAAAATCATGGGATTTGAAAACTGGTTAGCCTGCTGTCTGTGACCTTCTGCAGCAAAAACTGTAACAATAATTTAAAAAAAAAACTGAACAGAATGAAAAATTTGAACCAAACAGAACATAAAGATATCTACACAGCACCAGGAGACTTTTCTGATCCCACTGAGACTCCAATTACACAAGAAAAGGGCTAAAAAATGGATTTCCATGAAACTACAGTTTCCATTTGTCTTGGAAACTGTAGTTTCCAAGACAAATGAATCCCTCCTTTTAAGAATAATCACATTGCGCCAATGCTAAGGAAGTCTTTTTGAAACTTCTTTGGAAAATGTTCACATTATGTCCTTATGAACGAGTCATGTTGTGGTTCATTCCTGCGTTTAGGAGCCTTTTTATTCCTGAATGGAACAAAAACTAGCAAAATAATTTTTAAAAAGTGAATCTATAGAACAACTCTGGCTGTTAGGAAGGAAAATATATAAAAATGAGGCTTGACTGATGACTTTTACAAAACATTTTGTGTAATTATTTGCACTTTCTCTCATTTCTTTGCATGACAGCAGTGTTTCCCATGTTTGATGACTCCAACCCATCGGATGAAGTCAACAGCAAAGTCGAATCCCTCCAGCTGTTCCTGATCCTATTAACTTAAACAGTCATTAAAATGAAGAAATGCAGCCTGAAAACGCTCACGCGCGCTCACTGCATTCCCCAGAGGACATTACGTAACAAAATAAACCCTAACCTTATTCTAAACAAACCTAATCCTCATTCATTTCATTAGCAATGCTAATACCCGACTGGCTTCAGAACAAGTCTGAAGAGTGACGACAGCGTCTGTTTCTGACAATCACTGCCTCTACAAGTGAAAACATCTGTAACTTTACATAACTATAACTTTATAGCGTCTTAGTTTTTAAGATTCTTTGTAAATAAAAAGCTCTTTATTTCTGCCTCAAAGCAACAAGAGACTCTAAAATCATCAATTTATTTTATCAGACAGGAAAATTTGCTGCAGGAGGCGTCAAAAACAGGGGTGTTCAAAGTGTGGTGCGGGGGCCTCTTGGGCCCTTTGGATTGATTTTGTGCGGTCCCAACTGCAACCGAGACTTTTTATCTCGGGATGAAATTGTTACCAACATAATTTTACTGCAATGGAAAATGTTCATTACAACAGAAAATATTCATGTTTTTATTACCAAACTTTTGTAATTAGTTGAACCAGAGACTTTTACTGAACCAAATCAGATCTAATTAATTTATTAAGCTTGGATAAATATATCAAGAATATTGAAAGAAAGTGACCAAATCCTGATTTATAACTGTGAATTAATTCGTTTGATTGATTGAAAAATAAACTGAAAACTAGATTCCTTTCTTTTGAAAGAGTAGAAAAAAATATTTTTTCACTTTGGGATCTATGATGAATAAAATCTATTTCATACAAAAAAAATAATCTGACTGCTTTATTTGCTTAATTTTAAGTTATTTGTGTGTTTTTTTATTTTATTTTCTTGGCTCAGACGTGTTGATGTGATGATTAAATTATGTTTCTGGAGTAAACTTCCTCCATAACCTCAAAAATTTACAAGAAAAAAAACTCAGAAAATTTCTAGTAAAACTCTGACATTTCTGTGTTTCAAAAGTCAGAAATGTTGACATTAGACTCAGAAATTTTCTAGGATTATACCAAAAGAATTTACTTTTGGTGCTTTAAATTTTCCTTGTTTTTTTTTAAACTTCAGGGATTAATCTAAAGAGTTTTTTGCTGATTTTTTTTCTATATACACTGATCTTATTAAGTCATCATAAAAGACAAAAGAGAAAACTTACAACTGCAGAAATCTGACGACGCTCCATTTCAGTGTCTTTTTCTGAGGTTTTCGTGTCGTTTCCATCAGTGGTTCTTGGTGCAGCGCCCCCACAGGCCAGGAGGGGAACAGGTTTCGCAAAGGGTTTGGCAGGTTTGACTCAGTGAACCACAGCATAAGGAAATGCAACAAATGCTGCCGTTTTGGTCCCAAATTGAATCATATCGATTATGAAAACTGCTTGAAGCTCATTAGTTGTTACTTTGCTGGCTAACGAAAATTTAATCAGTGTTTTTAGAAACTTATCTAGAAAAGATCAGTTTCCAAACATTCTGGAAATAACTAAAGGAAATAATCTGTAGTCAGCCTCACATTCCCACATAAATGCTGCCAGTGTTATCTTGAAAAGGGGGGAGCTATTTGTGCTCCAGCAAACAGAACAGATTTAACAACCTCTTGGATCATAACAGCAGACAGCTCTTTAATAATTCATTAGTCATTAACTTCACTCTCAGAACAGTTGCAGATTCTGCTTAGCTTTGGGTTTAACTGAGTTTATCACATTATTGGGCTCAAACACTCAGTATAGAGAGCTGCAGCTTCTCTGATTCACCTGGGAAGGTCAGATTGATGCCTAAATTTATTGCCTACTGTGGCATATTTATACTGCATCTAAATCTAAAAACACATTTTGTTCAACCATTGCTGACTTTTTTGTAATATTGAATAAAATCCAGCTAGCTGCTCCTTGTTTCTTAACATTTCCCTGCAGCATAATGTTTGCACTAGTTTATTTCCGTAAATGTTGTCCATATTTTCTGGCGGTAGCCGCCAGTAACCTGCAGGTTATTCAGCCCGCTGCTGAAATGTTTCCCCTCCTGCTAATCAAACATTTGGTCTGTATCGGCATCCAGCAGCCGCTCATATCAGCACCCAAACCTAAATCACTTCCACTCAGAAGGTCACCTCCACGTTTTTCACCCATTTTATAGGCTCCGTTTTAAAAAAAAATACAGAATAACTCATTATTCTGCAAATAAAGTTTTTAAGATGTGAAATGAAGCTGGAATAAATATATAAACTCATTCATTCATTCATTCATTCATTCCTCCATCTCTTGTTTCCTTCCTTCCTTTAAATGAACATAAATGACTAATAATTCTTGTAACTTGTGTCTGGAAGTTTATCAGTGATCGTGTGAATTGACTCCACACGTCTCTCTCTCTCCCTCTCTCTCTCTCTCTCTGTCGTCATGGCGGCTCTTCTGCTCTCTGACTGTAAATCACGTCCGTCATGATTTAATTTCACACCTGCTCAGACGAGCTGCTTCTCAGGTGAAATGGGACTCCGGTGTCAGAACCTGACGCTCCGTCTTGTCTCTGCCCACTCGGACTTGATTCATGCGTTCAGCCTGAAGGTCATCTGAAGATCTGACCCCTTCTCTCAGCTGAAACTGGAACAGAGCCGGTGGGCCGCGTGTGAAACGTAAACCAGCTGCAGGATCTCCTGATGTTTCAGACTTTCATCAGGTGTTAAAGCTGCAGTATGTTGTTTACAGGTGAGAAGTGGAACAAAACGCATCTTTCTAAACAGTATTGTTTTATGGAATACATCTGAAATATTTGAAAGAAAATGTAGCGTGGGGAGCTAAAATACCTCAACGCAACACTACTTGACGCTAAAGCAAAGCAGCCAATCCAAAAGCGTCATTTATTTTCCTTGGCGCTGATTGGCTGAACCCCAAAGAGTAAAAATATGGAAAATTGTAGATGTTAGCTTCTGCAGTATCAATTAAAGTGTATTAATGTTTGGTGTTCTGAGAGGATCTAAAGCATGAATGGATTTTATTTGTAGGTAGACGTTAACTCCCGCTAATACCGAGGGTCCAATGTGTAACAATTTGACAAACTATAGAAAGAAGTGAAAATGTTATGCAGTTTTAGCATCGCCAAATTCCTCTTATAATCTTTAATTGGTAGGTTAATCAGCCTTTAAGTTGATTCAAAATAAATCTCTTTCTTATATGTAGTAGAAAATTCTTCAAGGAAGACCTGGAGATTTATTTATTTATTTATTTATAAATTTATATATAAATTTATTTGCTTTTTAATTGAAAAATAAATGTATTTATTTATTTTCAACAGGAAGTTTCATCCTGAAAACTTTTATGTAGAAACATAAAACATATTTGAATTCACAATTGGTCCATCAAAATTTCTCTTTTGACTAAAACCCCAATGTTTTCAATCCACTAGATTTTAATCTATTATCACAGCGAGGCACAAACCAATTAGGCATGTTTCTGGTTTATCCCGTCGATTTGCCTCGCTAAACTTTCACGGATCAGCGCGCCTGATGAAGGGAAGGAGGGTGAAGTTTGGACAGAAAGGCTGAAGTTGTAAATCTGCATCCTCGCCTCTGTGCGGGCGGAGAGTCGGCCTTTACGGCGGAGGACGGCTGACTGATGGCCGCCGCCTGGCAGAGCGGGAGGAAAGGAAGGGGACGGATGTACGCTCCGTCTTTTCTCACTTTCAGCTGACAGAACCGAAATCCTCAATCTAAAGGCAACTCTTTTACTTCCTGAACAGAAACTAAACGCGACTTCTGTTGTTTCTGAACAGGCGTCGAAGGAAACCTGCAAATGATTTAAACCAGATGCAGATCTTCTACTTGTGTTATAGGGTTGCCACCCATTCCTAAAATACAGAATTGCCCCGTATTTGGCTGTTAAATGTTGCGATTTGTTCCATATTTCTATACATGTTTGACAGTTTGGATAACCTGACTTCATATGAAGCTATAAGAATGAAGGAAAACATGCCAACCAATGTCATTTTAACCAAAATATGAAAAAAGTACTAAAATTGTAACTAAAGCAAAACAATATTACACTAATGATTACTAATAAAAACTACCAAATACTCTATAACACTCACTGAATTAGACAAAGAGCCACCACCAAATAAAACTCAAGATATATACCTTACATAAACACATAAAAATGCTTTTGGCTCTAATGGAACCCCATATTTTGCACTTCTTGAGGTCATTTTTGTCCGATTAAAACCGATCTTACTGATTTGCAACATTTCGGCCCTGTGTTTTGTGGATTTCCACGGCTGTCTGTCAGTTAAACTGAGTCTTCTTAGTGGAGGAGTCGTTGGCTCTTTAATCCTTTGAGCCTGAATTGAAATTCAGCGGGGCCCCTCCGCCTCGGGGCCGGATCTGATTCAGAACCCGGAGCCTCCGCAGTGACTCCTGGTCATCCCTCTCTTCTGAGCGCCCATCTCTCATGTGCCAGGATTAGTTTGGCGTTGACTTGGACCTTGTTATTTAAAACCTCGTCCTCACTTTCTAACAACATCCAGCGACCTGATCCACGGAAGAAGGAAAAGTCCAATTTCTGAGTTATTTTACTTTGTAATGAAGGTGTCAGGAGGGATGTGAAAGGGAGGAAACCTACCATAAATTTGCACCTGTAGGAAGCGTCTGCATGTCCGTGCCGGTCCGGCTGCTTTGTGACTTTATGTTTTATTCAGCTTCTTTTCTTTCTGCTTCCAGCTTTCTGACGATGAATCTTTGGCAGCTAAAGGAAGACAGAAAGTTTTTCCATCCTGATGTTTAAAAACGCTTTTCATTCAGGTTTATTTTGTCATACTCAAAGAAATAAGTCATTGACTTATAATCTTTTTCTTTTCAACAGGTTTCACATCATTTTGTTAAGTGAAAGCAAAACATATATATTAATCTGCCTTTATGAATTTATGTTTAACTAACATAAATTCATAAATTAACTGGCTACTTCAAGTCACTTCAGACAAGAGTTAAATCAACTAACTAAAACTTGTTAGTTTAACAAAGCAAACACTCTTTTATTGAACTTATTTTACATTTTTTCACTCAGCGTAAACAAATTACATTACTTGATTTCCACCAACTGATAAGTTTATTAATACGTTTTTTCTAGTTAACTAAATTCAAGTTTGTCAACAGGTTTCACACAAGTGAAATGAGTAGGTTTAATGTAATTTTATCTTCTTTATCTATCACAGATCTTAAATATAATATTCTTTTGACCAAGTTAACAAGAACATCAACTGACAAAAACTTTCAAATGTCTCAACATTAGTAAGTTACTGAACTTATGAATCAACTAAAAAAGTCTAATAAAAATTCATCCTGATTAAATAAATCTGATTTTGTTGTCTCACTAAAATGTAATTAACTACAAAGCACCCCCAAATTAAATCTGGTATCTTATTAAATATTATGATCCTGGGTGTTTTGGTTTTGCTTTTTTATTATTATTTGCTGTGTTTTAAGTTTTCAGTTCATTTCTCTGAGATAATTATCTTTAGAAAGCAGTTGGCTGGTATTATATTATTCACCTTTCGTTCTCCTTCACACCTGGTCCAAATCCCCCTGATTAGCTCAGCTGCATCCAATGAAGAGACCCGCATGCGCAGAAGACGAACCATGACGTCACACAGCAACGCTTTGTTTACGGAAGTAACAATGGGCGCGCGGTTTACGAATCTATTTTTAGTTATTCAGAGCTGACAGCCTTGTCAGAAGATTATAACAAAATGAAGTAAACAAACAAACAAAAATTATTATTAAGTTAAAAAAGGGAACAGTAACGGCCTTTAGCGTAGTGTTGACTGCAGCTTCCGGCGAGAAATCTGTGGATGTGGAGTCAGGAAAGGTAAGATTATGCTGTGGTTTCCATTTAAATGTGTGCAAATCTTTGTCTATTTTCTGCCAAACTCGAACAAACACAATTTCGTTTTTACGTCGTGTTTTCATTAAATAAGAAATTAAATATGAATGAAATATGCGTGAATAATCTTGTTCACGCAGTAAGTCATTAAAAACCATGGATGAAACAGTTATGAGGTTACATGCAGCCATCTCAACTCAGCCATCAGAGGAGACGACGGGACTTGGAGCAAAAGCCACTTATGCTTTGGGGAGGCTACTTTTGGGAAAATTGGTGCAGAATTATGACGCATGTCTTGCGTCGATTACGTAAAAGTTGGATAAAATGTTACAGCACCTTTCAGATATTTTGCAATCAATTGGACACAGAATTCCATATATAATGTGGCGCAAATCAGATTTATTTTCTGGTGAAAAGATCGGATTTGGGATGTTCAGACCTCCGGTCAGATATGGGTCACATTCAGGCCAAGAAAGTGAAAAATCCAGTTTAAACCAGTCAGAAAAAATATTTTCTGAATTAAAGCATAACTTAATTTAAATTAGCTTCTGTTCAATAATCTTGAAGTTAAACCAATAAAAATCTAGATCCAAATAAAATCCATTAAACATTGCAGCAGTCCAGCTAAATAACATTTTACATAGAATTTAAATCTGCTCTGATAATGTCCTGCTAATCCATTTAAAGTTTTGTTGAATCATCTAGTCAAACACAAGGAGAGTCAAATGGCGTTTAATTAGACTAAAACTGAAACAAACATGATTTTTATGAACTTGTAATTGAAACGAAGCGTTTCTTTGTCTGGTCCTGATTTCTGGTAAACCTTTACTTCCTTATCTGAAAATCTGAGTCTGGCAGACAGCTGATTGGTCAGTTTCAATTATAACTTCCTGTCCTTATCGGCCCTCAGAGAGCAGGACAGATTCATTAGTAAATCTTTTTGTGTCTGTTTGTGCTCAGAGAGACGCGTCTCAGAGCCAGGTTTGCAGCGGAGAGATTAAACGACGCCTCGGAGGTTGGAGGAGAAGAATGTGTGTTTGCATGAAGGATCGATGGCTAATCCCAAACTTAATCTGGTGTCTGTGCTTTACATCGTATCTGTCCTCACTCTCTGCTGCCAGCTGAGGGGAACAAGATCGTTTGTGTCTGACAAAAAGCCGCGGTGATTCAGGAGCTGATGCTCCTGCTGGAGCCGAGGAAGACCAAGAGGAAGGCTTATCTCAGACTGGAAAACATCTACAGAAACAAAAACAGACGCAGCTGCTGGGAGGGATAATGACTTAAAAAGTTTCACTCAAACTGTTGGAAAGGCTGGATGCTCTTCAGCTTAACTGCACTGACAGAGAAAGGCAGCTGTTGATGTTGAATTATGATTTTCTTTTGTTGAAATCAGATTTTTTTTAATCCTGCAGGATCAGAATTAGACCAGGAAATTATTTGAACTAGATGCAGATCTTCAACTTCTATTTTGTAGAAACTAAAACATCAAAACACACAGCTATAGCTACTGGTGGGACAAGATTAAGATTTTTAATTGGAGGGTCTGTAATTAATTGAAAACTACATCGACAAAATGGGCAACATTCTGAATTCAAAAACCCTCAAACCTGCAGTATGTAACTTTTATGAAGAAAATTATTTTATATATTTGTTAAAACTGTCAACAAACTGAGTTTGTTATAAGTCATATAATCTCCTCCACTTTCTCCCTGAGTTGCATTTCTGCACCGCTCCATAACAACCAATCACATCCAGGAGGCGGTTCTTAATGCTGTTTATCATCCTCATGTACTCGCTCCTTTGTGGCTATGCTAAGAAGCCTGAGCATTCACAACATGCTATGCTAGCTGCAGCATAGCAGAGAGCAAAGGAGGAGGGTGATTGACAGCGCTAAGACCCGCCTCCTGGCTCTGACTGGTTGTTTCCAGTTAGCACTGGGAGAAGGCAGAGGAGATAAATTTTTGTCACCGATTGTGTTTCATACTAAACTGTCAAATATAAAGACAATTTTAACAAAAAATGTTTTACATAAGTTACATACTGCAGCTTAACAACAACATATGAGCTCCACAGCATTTATTGTTTTTA
Source organism: Poecilia latipinna (assembly GCF_001443285.1). NCBI lineage: Eukaryota > Metazoa > Chordata > Actinopteri > Cyprinodontiformes > Poeciliidae > Poecilia > Poecilia latipinna. The sequence continues at coordinate 53,063 of NW_015115352.1, forward strand.
ATTTGTTGTTTAGGTGATTTAATCATCATATTAGAGCAAAGTTCAGCTTTCCAGAGGTTCAGGAAGCTCTGGTCATCCATGGAGCTTCTTTTGAAACGTGGATGCTAACATTAACGTTAGCTGCTGCATGTTTAGCACTAAGATGATGTTTTAGGTTTCACTGATATGTTTACTCCTTTTAGCGGGACTCGAACACAACAGTAGTCTTTTTCCAATCAAATCAAATTTTGAAGCAGATATTAATCCCCAGTGAAACTTTCATCGCTGCTGTTAGCGGATGCTGCTTGTGCGTCAAATTTACAGGCGCACAAGAAACGTGCAACAAAGGTTCCACCTCCGGATTTTTGTAAGTAAAATACAAAATGAATTGTGTTAACATTTTTAGCACGCATTACTATCTATTTCATTAAATTAACTCGTTAAAGTTCCACTCAGGGTTTTGTTGGAGGACTTGAAATCTTCACTTCAGACTCTAACATGCAGTTGTGTCACTCAAACTTCTCCTGACAGAATTATCTCAGAAAATCATTCAGTCTGTCCCTCCTGAGATCAAATCCTGAGCCAACGCTCCACTGCTCAGATTCATCCTCCCTCTCCTCCATCAGCGAGGAGGAATAACTCACCGGCAGCCCGCAGTAATATCAGCCTCCCTATTGATTACCGGGGTCGGCCTGGGAGAGATCGACTCCTGCAGAGATTGGAGGGACGCTCAGAGAGCTGCAGGAGAAAATGAACCGGAGAAATTATCCAGAAAGTCACATGCCACTTTGTTCCTGGAGCGCTCTTTTATTATTAAACGGAAAAATACAGATTGAATCAAGTTTATGGCAGCGAGAGGGACGGCGGCTGAAAAGCAGATAACAAAATGCACATCCTGACTCCTTCCTCCGACTGGAAGCACAACAGTGGGGATGTTTTTGGGTTTTATGGGTTTTCTCCACATCTTTCTTCTGTTTAACATGAAGGGGAAATGTTAAACTTCATGCTGGTTTTGGGAACCATCAACCCTTACGTTGCACAGAGTCTTAATTTCATTATTTTAAATAACAGATGAAGAAAAATATTTTTTGAACTCATCTCAGCTGCTATTTCTGAACCTTTTCTGCAGAATGTTTATATTTAAAATTCTGCGTGATTTTAAATATTTTTAACTTTTTAATTTTATTTTGTTTCTAAATATAATGAAAATCCAAACAAGCTCCAAGACGGCTTCGCATGCAGCACATTAATATTCTGTCATATTAGTCACTTTCTCTTAGAGAAACAAAAAATGTTTTCTGTTTTTTCCAACCATAGAAAACAAATTTAAAGTTTGTCATAAAAAGCGACAGCTGTTTCTGTCTCCGTCCTTCAGGCGGGGAGCGTCCGTCCTCCAGCTTCACCTTGGTTACATACGACCTCGCAACACATCACCGCAAAATTAATTAAATTAGAAAATAGATGTTCATTGGAACAGTGACCTCCACGTTGTATTTGCACTCATAAACTTACACACAGGACAAAACACACACTGTTGTTTCTCACCACCTAAATCAACTGATGATGAATTTGAACCTTTAGAAACTGAAACATTTTGTTTCTCTGATCCAACATTCAGGTTTTTGATGAATGAAGTTGGTTTTCCAAAGTTTTTCAGTTTTATCTGTGGTCGATAAATAATGACAGTGTGGATTCGTTTTGTTTTTGTCTCTTCAGATCAGATTGGAATCATTTCTGAAGTTCATAACCAAATCTTTCTTGTTAAAACTCAGAAATTATGTATTTTTCCAGAACTGATGTAGAGGAAATTTGGCCCAAGAATTTAACTGGATGGATGGATGGATGGATGGATGGTTGGTTGGCTGGTTGGTTGGATGGTTGGTTGGATGTGACATCTGACCTCAGAATAATTTCCCATCATGCCATTTTGCACATAAACAGTGAATTTCTCGCTTGCTGATGTTTTTTTCTGACTCTCTTCCTGTAATGAAGGTCGTGTAGGTTAATGACGGCCACATTAGCCTCAGTAGACCCCGGTTATTTTCTGACTTCTGCCTGAAATAACTCGATAAAAAACAGCTCAACCAGGCTGGACTGGACAAAAGGAAAACTTAATGGAGGAATATTGATGTTTTCTCTTTGTTTTTTTTCTGCCTCAGTGTAAAAACTCCTCAGTGAATTTAACCAACATCAAAATGAAAAGCAAATTATTTCACTCTGCCGCTTCCAAACAGAGTCAGACAGTCCGAGCAGTGAGCTTCAGCGATGGACCGGACTGTGAAGTGATTTATTTTAGGACAGTCACATCTGAGGTAAATAAAATCGATACAGAATCAAAATCAGCTTTTACTGAAGCACAACGACATTCGTTTCAGTGCAGCTCAGCCAAAGAAAAGACGAACAGACGTCTACCTCCGTCCTGGTAGACGGAGCCTGTCCACATGTAAAATACTTGGTTCAGTTTAATTCAAAAAGAAAAAAAAACTTGTGAATTCAGAGTGCAGAGATACTTTAAAGGCATTTTTTTTTTATTAATAGTTTTCAGATTTGTGATGTGGCGTTCAGGAACAATCCGATTCTTTTGAACAGTTCTTTAGCCTGAATGACAGGAAGCGAGTCTCAGTCTGCAGTAGCTATTATTATTATTCTATTAAAGTAAAAATATATTTATTTAATCCCTGAGTTTGGATGGATGGATGGATGGATGGATGGATGGATGGATGGATGGATGGATGGATGGATGGATGGATGGATGGACCATCTGTCCATCCATCATACTAAACAAACCTCTGTTTTAAAATAAATGCACCCCTGTCTGTGTTCTTCAGGTCTCCTCTAATCCCTATTACCTATTCACCTTTTTCAACAACACTTTTTCCTTCCTCTCAACTTTCCAATGTTTTTATTGGTCTCTAATGATATTAACATTTTCTAAGGTGATAAATTTTAGATTTTAATCAGCTTTAGATCACAATCATCAAAACTAAGAGAAATAAATCAATCTGTGTCATAATATACAAGCTTTTAATTTAAATGAGTGAAATAAATGAACTATTTAAAGATATTAAACTACATCCAGATGCATCCATTTGGCTGAAAATCGGTGTGTTTATTAGCTCTGTGCTGTTTCAGTGGAGTCATAGCTGCAGTCCTGAGCTCCTCCTGTCTTCTCTGGCTTCTGAAGGTGATATTCTGGTGAAATTCAGCGGCTTTTCTCTGCTGCGTGTCGCCGGTAATGAAACACCTCCCACTGCCTGCGGAGGATGAGCGCTCACACTTCCACTCCAACCTCGTGGGGCCGGTAATAAATAGGAGCCGATTCCTGGCTGAGAGGAGTCCCGGCCGCGCAGCGAAGCATCTGGTGGAGCTGAGAAACAGGTGGCGGAGCGCGACCCGGACCACCTGCCCGCTTTAACTTCCCTTTTATGGAGGAAACAGGCGACTCTCTGTTTGGGAATGTTCTCATCAGAGCCGTCACCCTGTGGAGGTTTTTATTAAAACACCTGTCCGGCTTTATCTGAGCATGCACAAGCATCACTTTCATCAAAGTGTTTCATTTTACACATAATTAATCCTTTAAGTCAATCAACCAGGTTTATTTGTATCAGCAACAATAAAAAACCCAAAAAAGTCTGAAAAACTTCAAATCTTACCAAGTATTTTTAGTCCAGTTCAGACATCTTGGCAAACTTGAAATAAGACAAACTATCTTAAAAGTAACTTTTCAGCAAAATATAGAGGCTTGTTTTAATTAAATTATTCTTTGAAAACGATGAAAAAGCTGCAGATTTAACTCATAATCAGACACTTTTCTCAGATTATAGATGATCTGTCAGTATAACGAGCACTTATTCTGTCAACATCAAGGAAAAGGAATTATTAAAACAACATTGTTTTTTTCCTATATTTTACCATTTGTGTTTATTTCTTGTGTTCAGTTGTAATTCTCATTGTTTGGGTTTTGGATTTGTTTTATTAGATTACTAGTTTTGTTTGACGTTCAGATTTTTTCCTGCACCAACTGTTAAATATTTCCTAATGTTCCTGATTTTCTTTGACTAGACCCTTTGGTGCCATTTTCTCCTGCATCTCGGTGTATTTAAACTCCCGGCTTTTCGTTTCTCTTTTTCTGCTCTGCCAGATCTCTGGCTGCCCGTTGGCTCCTCTAGTTTCTTCTGATTTGGATTGCAAGCTAATTATTTTTCCTTCATTAAAAAAAAACACATTTTCCTCCAGCTTTCTGCTTTTGGGCTTTATTTAAAACATCAGGACACATTTAGTGATTTCCTGACTGCAGGAGCTTTTAAACCCAGCTTTCTGAAAATGTAGTTTTACCATTTAATTTGAGAAATAAATTAAGGTTAAATTCATTTCTATCTTTTGCTTAGATCCAAATTTACGATGGCGTATTAGGGCCATGACTGTACATAAAAACAAGGAGCAAATTTCTGAAAGCAACTCAGAAATTTTGAGATTAATCTCCCCAGACTGGAATGCAGCTTAATTCTTTTGCCAATCTGAATAAATTTGTCTTCAGCTGCATTTTAATTTATATTTGGTTTTATGTCACATCTGTGTTCTTACTTTGTGAAGCACTTTGTGTTTTTCAAACTGCAAAAGGTGCAATATAAACATATTTTACTTTTTCAAGGAAAAAATCTGGAAATTTCTGAGTTTAAAAAAAGACAAAAATACACAGAAAATGAACTTATTTTCAGAAAAGTTTCTTGGGAAAACAAAATTTCAGATCTTAAAAAGTCAAAAGTTTGCTATTAAAAAAACAGAAATGTTGAGATTAATCTCAGAAATGTTATAGAAACAATGACATTTCAGAGGAAATTTCTGACTATTGAAACTCAAAAATTTCCAAGTGTTTTGTAGAAAATTTCTGAATATTCTGGCAGAAATGTCCTCCATTTTGGCCCTAAATCGTACAAATTGTCTCTGTTTGAGGATCTTAAATATTTAAATTTGACAAAAACAAAACCAAATCATATAAAACAAAGTTTTAACATCTATTAAAAGAGTGCAGTCCTTTATTTTGCTTTGTTGTGTAACTTTGTTCCATGACTGCCCCCCTCATGGCCTTCAGGTCCAAATCACACAGAACCCGACGGTTCTGCTGCCAACCTCCGCCGTCTGCTCCGGCTTCGTGACTGGCGTACGAACTAACAACCTGTGTGTGGAAACGCATACGTCCAGTAAAAGTGTGTGTGCAGCCTACAGTACGGTTAGCATGGATTACAGGTGTGTGTGTGTGTGTGTGTGTGTGTGTGTGTGTGTGTGTGCGTTTACATCTGTTGCGTTTGGCACCAGATGACAGAAGCGGCTCCTGTCGGTCACACCAGCAGGAAAGTGTCCAGAGATTCACAAAGAAACGCAGATTTTACTAAAGACATGCAAACGCTGGGAAGAAGCAGCAATAACTGGATATTTTTATCCTGTTCATGACATATTTTACAGTTTAATAGAAATTATCTAACAGGACTAAAAATATTCTAAAAGGCAGTGGCGCCCTTAAGTGGGGGAACAGCATCCAATTCATACAAAAGCATAAAGAGTCATGTTCTTCATTCAAAGTGAAGTAAAACCAAATAAATAAATGCATATAATAAATTGACTTATCAGTTACGCTGGAATATAACTGATAAGTCAATTTGTTTCAGGGACTTTATCTCTAAGAAGCACATTATATAGATTCACTGCACATAGAGATGTTTGAAAGATTTTATTTTTAACTGATGATTTTCCATTTATGAAAACATGACATTTATAGTTATTACATCAAAACATAAAAAACACATTTTTGAAACGGAAATGCAATTGTCATGTACTTTTAATCTGACAATGATTAATCAATTTTTAATTTTTCCATACAAGTAAAAAATACACAATACTGCCAAAGAACAAGGTAAAACTAGAACAGAAATGGAATATAATTAATCAAATATATTTATAGAAGGTGGTGTAACCCAAGCTGTGCTGTGAATATACAGTTAATATACAGTTTTCATTTATACAAATTGCTGTTTGCAGCCATGACACAGACAGCTTTTCTATTTTTTCCTCCACTGTCGTGTGATGCGAAGGGTGTTTTTGTTCTTTATATCATGGATAAACTTCATGTAGCTCTGATTTTATTACAGAAGCAGGAGCGGCGTTATTTATTTTCCTCAAAGTGTCGCAGCAGAGGAATGTGCGCCGCATCGACGGTCCACCTTAAATCATAGAAAGTGAAGCCCTGGCAGGCCAATTACTGCCTGTCCTTGTGAGTTTACTCGTCTACACAAAGTGAATCACGTTGCCACGTCAGCGCCAGCACCCTGAATAATTTCACTCCCTCTCTTCAGTTTTGTTAAAAATCTAAATGCTCATCAGGAATTTCTTTAAATATTGTTAAGCTTCCAGTCTATCACCTTTAAAACCACACATTTAATTTATCGCAAGAATATATTTTATTCTTGTGTTTTGTTCCTGAGGGATTTCTTCTCTGACAGTTTGAGCTTCACCAGTGGTGAACACGGCTAGCTAAAAAATTAGCTGTACGCTAATCATAAACAGTAGTTCTGCTGGCGCTAAAGTGCTACACCAGAATTGCATGAATATGAACATCTATCTACTTGAAGAGTTGATGACCAAAACTTCAACACAGATGCTGAATTTTACTCAACTGAAATTTTACAAAACAGTCAAAAAATTACAACTTTAGAAATTTAGGAGAAGCTAAGTGCACTAAATGTATTCAAAGTTAGAAAAAATGCTAAAGAGCTGAACAAAAAATTAGCTCCACTATCAGCAGTCCAGCTAACAGTGGAGCTAATGAAGTGCTTTGCGAGCTGATAAAGTGCCTGTCAGCGAGCCATAGATAAAACGTGTTTAAGTTCTGTCATTGGGTTTCCTAAAAGGTCCACAGTTAATTACGAACCAGGAAACACTTTCACCTTTATGTGCCTCCAGGTGTTTGGAGTCAGAGTAAATGTAGCTGCCAGTCCGGCTAGCTGCAGCCTCCTGCACATTGTTGTCCCTTTTGTGTCCGATATGTCATCGTTTTGAGCAGCAGCCCTGGACCCGCTGCCACCGGGGCGACGGTAAATGTCAGCATCGCTGTCCAGGGCTGAGCGCCCTGAAGGAAAACAGAGGACATTCTGTATGTTTGCTGATGAACAGAACCTCCAGAGGTTCTGCTAATGGATCTAAAATACTGAAAGCACAACCCATCTACTGGAGGACACTCAGGAGAAACGTCACACAGCAGAATTATGATGAGTTATGTGCTTCATTGTAAAGATGACCTGTTGTGCTTCCTTGAACAGGTAAGGATGAACTGAACCCTCCTGCGAGCAAGTAGTTTCTAGATGATAAATCAAAATCAAAACACTTGTCTTTTCCAGCAGCCATTATGCAACAGTAAAATAAGCTGACGGAACATGCTGGAGCTCAGCTTTGGTTGCTAGGTGACGGGGCAGAACTCTGCTGGGGTTGCTAGGTAACAACAAAGTGTCTGTTGAAGTTTTGGACTCGGCACATTTTCCAGACTCCAAAAATCATAAACTTATTGCCAACAAAGCGGCTGGGTGTTTGTTTGTTGTTTTTTTTAAGTGCTTGGTCTGTTTTTAGAATCAGTTGAGACCCAAATGGAAACACAAAAATGTGCCAAGTGTAAATTTATCACAATAGGGTCCCTTTAATGGTGGTCAAAGTGAGGCCCCAGGGCCATTTGTGGCCCCTGTAATGATTTTTGAGAATCCCCCTGACCAAAATTCATGAATAAATCTAATGACTTCCTACAAAACTAGGACTTTAAGTTAAAATCTACTTACAAGAACGTTTGATGCAACACAAGGCGATCCTATTTTCCGAGCTTTCTGGCTTCCTTCTGTTGTCATGGCAACTAGGACCATCCTGGTGCAACCAAATCTGCTTTTATTTGCTGTATTAAAACTTGACTGAATGCAGGAAATCTTCTCAAACGAAGTCTGACCGAGATATTGTTTTTATTGCTGAGAATAGATTGTTTTTGTTTTTTCCAGTTTTCTTCAATAATAAGTAAACTATATGTCTATTATTTAATAAGGAAACAATTTGAAGTTTCTTATTTATGATCCCGTGTCTATAAAATAAGTATTTCTTTATCTGTTTGGGTAATAAATAGTTTACAGATGTTATCTGAATGCTTATTCTGTTTACCAGGTGATCTGAAATGTTTAGTATAACAACCGTAGATAAAATGGTGAACAGATCTGACTCACTATTTGGCAAGAAGCTGGTAGATTTTCACTTTTTCACCCTTAATTAACACATAATAAACAGTTATTATTGATTTATACAGTGTTTAGAGATGAGTTAATAACATATCTATGAACATGTTGTACCATTTGTTTAATGAAAAAAGTTCATGCTTAGTTTACTGTTGAGTAGGGAATAAAAACACAACATTTTGCTGATTTTAGTTTTTAAAAAAGAGATTTTTTTGTACTTGTGAGCTAATCAGTGAGTCTGACTAGTAGGAATTTCTGTGGCTTCTTTCCAGAGTGGGACTGATTTAGATGAGACACTCTCCGTAACATTCATCACAGCGCTTTATGAGCTTGTTTTTGTTTCGCTCCTCTGACTGCGACCAAACTTGTTTAAAAGTTTAACAGAGAAATCTGCCTGCAGCAGCAACACCATCTGCCGTCTGCACCTGGCGTCCAAGTCGTCCGCTGAGTCTGCAATCAAATTAACAACACACTCCAAGACTGCAGCTGTTTTCAAACAACATCCCTCTGTTTCTGTCTGCCGACCCCAGCAGACGCACAATCTGAGCTGGCCAAGGCGCAGCGAGCATCTGGGACTCGGATCGGACCGATTATTCTGCCCGACTCATCTTCTGTGAAAGAGACGGGAAGAAAGGGAAACACCTAGAGAGATCAGTTTCTAGGAAACACATTGAAATGTTTGTGCTTGAAAAGTTGTAGATGTGCAAGAAAATCTCAGAATTTTGTGATAAATTTCACTTGTAAATTTCTGAGTTCAAAGTCAAACATTTGCAAAGAAAAAACATTTTGAGATTAATCTCAGACATTTCCTGAAGTAAATGTGGAAATTTTCTGAGCTCATGAAGTCAAAAATCTTTGACTTTTGGAAATTTTCTGAGTTTGAAAAGTTTTGTTTCTTTGTTTGTTTCTTTGCTCAGTTTTTTTCGAAGTTTTCAAGAAAATATGTGAAATTAATTGAAACATTTCTGAGATTTGTTTCTTGCACGTCTACGACTTTTTGAGCTCAGAAATTTCAGTGTTTTTTCTGGAGGGTTTTTGCTGCTAGTCTGAAAATGTATTGTCTTTTTTGATGAAAAGTTCTTTTATGTCCAAAGTGGCCCAGGAGCCACTTGTGGCATTTGGATTGATTTTGTGCCAACTACAGTTCAAATTAGATCTACAGACGCAGATGGAAAGTTTTAATTTGTAAGCAGAGTAAAATAATTGAACATTATTTTCCTATAAAGTCTGTCTTTTTTAACCAAGCTTTAACAAAAGGTGAAACATTTTCATCGACTTTGCTGCATCTGAATCAGTTTTTATTCTTTCTTGACTTGGTTAAATGTAACTAGCACTTTTATGGGATGTTTACATTTGTAAAAAAATTACAGGGATGAAAAAAGTCCAGTTCCAAATTAATAATATTGACATTTTTAATCTAATTCAGTGGATATACACAACAATTATTCTATGAAAAGAACTAAAAAAAAAACTGCTAAAATTGCTTTTGTTATCAAATCTTTAAAAACACTGAAAAAAGAGAACAGGTGATCCAACTTAAAAAAAATAGTTAATTTGTTACAAATAATGAAATTACATTTATCCAGATATTTATTAAAGTTGTCATGTTAAACATAAACAAATCAAATTTAGTTAAATTACATGAAAGTAATTAAAAAGCTGCATTTGGTTCAGAGTCTCTGTTTTTTTTCCTGAGTTGTGAGTAAAACCTGAAGTAATCCTGTAAACATTTAATTTTATTTTTTTACATGATGTCATATAATTATCACTCATAAATCTGGTTTATGCTAACCTCCGGACTGGGAACGTTACATTTTCTCCAAACGCTGAGTCGGTGGTAAAACGTTCACGCATCTGACATGTGAGCAGAAATCCAGAGTTAAATGTAATTAAACTGCGACGCCTCATGTCTGTTGAACATGCAGTATTTCTGTCTGCTGCATGGAGCCATTAGCATGCAGCACAGCGCCGCTCCAGTCTGATTGCTGGTTGGTTTGCTCCGACTTTGGCTGCAGCCTGGATTGTATAAGGTTCAGACATTTATGTTCTCCTGCACAGATATTTACTGTGCAGATTCTTGCTAGCAAAGCTTAAAAGTTCTGCTTCTGACATGTATTTTATTTTATTTTTTTTTTGTTTATGCTTTAAAGGCGCCTCTGGTTCATTTTATGCACCAATGCTTATCATGGGAAAACATGTTTGGATCATAAACTGTTTTTAAATAGTGAATGAATATATTTTAACGCTGGTATCAAAGTTATAGCCCAAATAACTTTAAATGAAAAACATTAAAACTGTTTTTTCCCTCCGCCCTGCAGACCCACCGAGACATTCAGCATGAAGCTCAGAATATTATCTAAGCATAAATACAATAACTTAACATAATTTACAACTCTAGAATAATTTTTGTGTTCCAACTTTGAATTGAATTCACCTTGGATAGAGAACTGGAAACGAGTCGTCATTGGGTAATAGATGGCCAAATCTATAGATAATCAATTATCTTCCATCTGATTCGTCAGACATGAATCCTGTAGGAAACTGAAGACAAAATGTTTCCACAGCGAAGATAAAATCAACTCCTGGTTTCCAGTTTCACTGCTGAACCTGGCTGTCATCATGTTCTGTTGTTTTCCTAATAAAAACCCAGATTCATGTCGGGCACCACAGGTTCTGCTAAATATTCATCCATCAGACTATAAAGTAATTAAATGTTGAGCAGAAACCTGCCAGACTGCTTCACGGATGTTTTTTATTAATAATTCATAAAACGGTGGGACAGATTTATCCCAGAGGAAAGTTCCTGAACAAAACAGATTTTAGTTAATAAGTGATTAATGTGAGACCTGAGCTGCTTGGTTAAAGAGTGAAACACTGCAATAACTGCAGACTTTATTAAACCTGGAAAACACACCATGATTTCCATTCATTCAATAGGCATGGCCGTATCTAGAGGGGGGCCGGAGGAGGGGAGGCCCCTCTCCTTTAAGGCTTGACTCTTTATGGATCGTTTCTTTTAAGTTGAATCATTTTCAATAAACAGGAATTGAATTCAGATGTAAAACTAAATTATATTTCACCAACACAAAATTAAACATTTATTTTTATTTCAAAAGAAATCTTGAAAACAACTGTTTTGTTGCTCACTAAAGTTACATTTTTCTATTTGATTTAGATGATTATGAGTTCTTTAAATTATTAATAAGCTTCATCAAATAAACAAAAACAGGTTTGCTATCACTAAAAAGTAAATATTTGCGTGTTTAACTTTCTGGTACTTTCCAAAATCTTTATGAAATTTAGTTTTCAAATCTTTCTGGAAATTTGCCAGGAACTTTCCAGAACTTCCCAGGTGTTTCCTGGAACGTTGGTGGAACTTACCAGGTACTTTCCTCAATCTTTTCTGAAACGTTTGAGGTACTTTCCTGAACCATAAGAGGTACTTTAAACTGCATTATGGAATTTACCCACAGCCTTCCTGAAAACCTTCTAGTACTGGTACTTTCTGAAATGCTTACTGAGCTTACCAGGTAGTTTCCTAATTGTTTTGGGAATTTACCAGGAAGTTTTTAGAACATACCAGGTGCTTTCATGAAACGACCCAGGTACCTCTGAGAAATTACCAGATATTTTCTTAAAACTTTCATGAAATTTGCTAGGTACTTTTCAGAACTTACCAGGAGGTTTTCTGAAACTTCCAAAAATCTTAGCAGGTACTTCAGGCTCATGACATTTATGGAAAACTTGCCTGGAAATGTTCTGGCTCTGATACTTTCTAAACTGTTCATGGGACTTAACGGGGAGTTTCCAAATGTTTTTGTGAAATTTACCTAGCACTTTCCAGAATTTCCCAAATTTTGAATCCTAGGTGTTTCCTAGAACTTTAGTGGATTTTACCGAGTGCATTCTCAAACTTGAGATACTTTCCAGAACTTACCTGGGTACTTTCCTGATATTTTTTATGTAACTTATCAAGTACGTAGCGTGCTATCATGGATTTTAACCACAACTTCCCTGGGAATCTTCTGGTACTTTCTAAACTGTTCATGAAACATACCAGGTAGTTTTCAAACATTTCTGGGAATTTACCAAGAACTTTCCAGAATTTTCCAGGCGTTTCCTGGAGCCTACGTGGAAATGACCTTCTATTTAATTTCCTTTTGTAAATGAATATTTAAGAAAGTTTCAGAGTGAATCTGAATTTGCTGACTGCTTGCAGGGAAATAATTGGTAAAACCTTTTCAACCCAAATATAAAACCTGAAGGAGGAACTCGGTTGTTACCGTTTTCTGCAGATTTCTCATTTAAGCTGCAGCAGCTTCATGAACTGGCTGGATTCTGTCACTTTGTCTCTCACAGAGGGATTACAGGACGATTTTCTGACAAAGAAGAAATCCTCAAGAGATGCAATAAAAAAGCCGGAGACAAGATTTCGCCTAATTTAATGGAGAAATGCTCTCTGAGGAAAAACAGTGTCGGATTAAATCCTGCTGTGAGAAAAGCTGACAAGTCAAGCTCAGATTTAATATTCCTGCTTCCTCCCACCGTTTACGAGCCGTTTTACCTCTGAGGTCATTTAAACTGCATCGACTTCCAGTCTGCTCTGTGGGAAAAAAAAACATCACAGGGAACGAGGCAATCTTTCCTCAGCAGACAGAAAGCTCTGAATTTACCAACAAATCTTCCAAAAGTATTCACACCTCTAACTGATCCCAACGAGACTCAAAGCAACGTAACTGAGAAATGACAGAAAAACAACTGGCAGAAATCATAATGGATTAGATTCAGTGTTTTAAAATCAGGAGTCGAAGATTCCCAATTAAATTTAGGTCTGGACTTTGGCTGGGACATTCTGGGATTGTGCAGCATCAAACCTGATCCCAGAAGAGACCAGAACTGGAAACATGGACTAGGCCATGTGTGTTAGTCATAAATATGAAATGAATATGTTTATTTGGCAAGTAAATATTGAGCTTCAAAGTAAGCATTTACTCAGCTAACTAAATATGTGGCTTACTAACATTTGGTTAGCAAGCTAAATATTTAGTGTCAAACTAAATATTTGGCCTGAAGCTAAATATTTAGTCAGTGCGCCAAATATTTTGTTTTCAACTATACATTGTTAGTAACCGATTTAGCATCAAACTAAATATTTAGATCAGAGCTAAATTTAGCTGGTATGCAAATTTATTAGCCAATAAGCGGAAGTGGACTACCAAAATAAAAGCTGTGTTTTCCGAACCTCAAGTCGCTTCTCGTCGCCTCTTTATTTCTTTTCTTTTACATTTGATCTTTAACAATGGATTAAATGTTTTAACAACAATACAGTTACTAATTGAACTAACTATTTTTCTTAGTTTTAAATAAAAGCGTATAGGTTGCTAATTAAATTTTATTGTTAGAAATTGGGCTGCACAGTGGTGCAGTTTGTAGAGCTGTTGCCTTGCAGCAAGAAGGTTCTGGGTTCAATTCCCAGCCCCGGTCTTGTTGCATGGAGTCTGCATGTTCTCCCTGTGCATTGAGGGTTTTCTCCAGGTACTCTGGTTTCCTCCCACAGTCCAAAAACATGACTATCAGGTTAATTGGCCTCTCCCTAGGTGTGAGTGTGTGTCTCTGTGTTGCCCTGCAACAGACTGGCGACCTGTCCATCCCGCCTCTCGCCCAGAACATTAGCTGGAGAGGCAGCAGCAACCCTCCCAACCCCACCAAGGGACAAGGGTGTAAAGAAAATGGATGGATGTTTGAAAATAACATTTAAAAATGAACGGATAAAATGGTGAAATAGGACTTGAAAATAAACCTCCATTAGAATAGTTTTACTAAATGACCCAAATTATTGCTGCTAATTTTTGGTTTGGTTTTGTATTTTGCAAAGTTTGAGCTGAAATATTTAATATTTAACAATGAAGCTGCTCATCTTCCACTCTGTGTGCAGCAGATTATAAACTGTTACATTTTTATCCATTTTGTTCTTGTGATTTGGGTCACGGCTCTGAGACCCGGTCCTGTTTTTGTAAAATATGACAAGCAGAAGCCAGACAGAATGTTTTATTTTGTCGCTGCTGACTCCGTCCTTCCTGCAGCAGATGAACGTCTCACATGAACCGGTTCGCGATTCGTCGGTCGTCTCAGGATCAAAGTTTCTCCTCTGGGTTTTTCTCTGCATCACGTTCAAACACTCGGACGTGATTAGCAGCGCTGCGGTTCTCCGCATTCCTGATCAAAGAAGCGGCTGAACTCATGGATGAATGCAACAAGCAAGTTTATTTGGTTACAAAGGAAGAACAGAGACGAGGCGCAGACCTCCAGAACATTTCAGGAGCCTGGAAATCTGACAGAGCTTCATGTAAATACTCCTGTTACAGATTCAGAGATGAACTTTATTTCTCTGTGCAGTTTATTAGGCAGAGCATCACTTTTTATGATTCTTCCCTCATCTTGCTGCTTTTGATTCAGTCTCAGGTTATACCAAGCAAAGAAAGCTTTTACTTTGGATATATTATACACAACTGCAGCCCAGCATGTGATAATTTCACCTTATAAAGTATTGTTTTAATTCAGGTTGTTTTGAACAAGAACTTGTGTTTTTGTGTCCTCTGGCTGCATTAATTAGTAAACCGTAAAAAGGGAAACATGTGCATGTTGTTTAGTAAGAATACAGGGATAAAAGCCATGTTGACAGCTTTTAAAGCTCGTGGCCAATTAGGTTTCTCATCTGTTCTGGTTTAATTTCTGCTTTTGTTAATAATAAATGAGATAGAACAGGCTTCTGGAAAAACAAGATAAAATTGTGCTTTGTAATCACTCCCAAGGCATCGCATGCTGTCTGAAAGCCTGGAGAAGTTTCAACGTTCAGGGCCCAAACAAAGGCGCTAGCTAACAGAGCTAACAAACCAAACAGCTGAGATACTTAAAATGTTTTGGTTTCTGAAACAGATTCATACGTTTATTTGACTAATAATCTCAAAGAAAAGCTAAAATATATTTTACCCTTACCTAAGCAGCTTTTGTAGTAAAATGGCATAAATTGATGCCGTTAAGACGAGATCTCTAAGGTAAAATTTCAATTTAAATCCCGCAGGAAGGTTTTACACTGCAAAAACTCAAAATCTTATCAAGTAAGTTTGGTCGAGTTTCTTGAGATTGGATAAAATTAACTTACAAGTAACTTTTCAGCAAGATGCAGAAGTTTGTTTTGATTAAATGATTCATTAATGCTGATGAAAAATGCCGGTTCCGTTGTTAGATAAATTCACTTATAACAAGTTATTTTTCCCATCCTATAGTAAAATAATCTGCCAGTGAAACTTGACTTTTCCCCTAAATTTTAAGAAATAATTGACTCAAAACAAGCTCCTATATCTGCTGAAAAGTTACTTATGAGTTAATTTTGTCTTATTTCAGGTGTACTAAGATATTTGCATCAGAAACTAAATAAAAATACTTGGTAATATTTTGTGTTTTTGCAGTGTAGCCATTAAATGATGCTTCACTTCCTGTTTTGACAGTTGATGGTCAAACCGTCCAGAAACTTCCACAATAACAAACAATTAAAGGTTTTCTTCCTTAAAAATGCGTGAAAAGTGAGTGAGATGATTTTTTAAAAACACGGTCAGCATTCTGACAAAATGACTCTTTGGAAAAATTGGCCGTATAACGGCAGAGTTCGGTAGTAACTATATATATTTACTCAAGTTGAAAAATGTACTTTTGGGAGTATTTTCACTACGTTGTACTTTTTACTGTTACTTGAGTAGAAACATGTTGAAGTGGTGTTACTTGCGTACAGTTTTTGGGTTCTCTGTCCAGGTCTGCCTGGCGGCCATTTTGATAGATTTTCTCCGGTTTTCAAAGTGTGAAGATGACAAAGTTTTTCTGCAGGAGCTGCTCAGAGTTTGATGCCTTGGGAGTGAGGATGGATGGTTGACCTGCTGAAGCTGGAAGGAAGGAGAAGTCAGAGCGTTTAAGTTGAGGTGGAGGTTGATGTGGTGGTTTTCTTCCTTATCACCCTCCGTCCACCCTGCCGCTGGACTGGACCCGGAGCCGGAACCGGAACCACACCCGGAGCTGGAGCCGGACCTGGAGCTGGACCCGCTCCGGGGTTACCGGCTCGACTGGCCTTCACTTCATCGATGAAGCTTTCTATGGCGGTGAACTTCTCCGTCAGGTCGCCGAGGCGCTCCTTCAGGGCGTTGAACTCCTTGTACAGGTCGTCTAAGGCTTCGGACAGCGGGTTGATCCTGAGGCAGGAAAGAGACTTTTACTCCAGTCAGGTTTATTTATGCAGAGCACATCAGCAGCGAGGCAGTCCAAAGTGATTTACCTCAGAAAAACATAGAAAACTAGCAATAAACATTATATTTTCTCAAATGCCAGCATCAAAACCGTCAAGCAGCTGCACAAAAAGGATTTTAGAAAACGAGGTTTTTGGAGTGATTTTACTTGAACAGAATCATTTAATAGCCACATTTCCACTGACTCAGAGGAGCTGAAAACAGAGGTACACCACACTTTTCAGATTTTTATGAGTAAAAACTGTTGGTAATCTTTTTTTTTTTAAATAAAATCATAATAAAACACGTTTGAGGTTTTTAGGTGTATTAAAGGACTTCTTGCTTTAAAATTATAAAATCAAACTCAATTACAATTACAGTGAGCACGTAGTTTGTGCTCATTGTAATTTTTTGTTTTTGTGGATTTTTCCCTTTGTCATAATTTATTATGGAGTTTTGTGTATTTTAGGGGATATTCACCGTTATTTAAACTCGTTGCTGAAGATGTTTATTTCGTTTTGAGCAGCATGCTTTAGGAACAGACAGCTCACAGATTACTGGTTCGTTCTGCGGATGTGTGCGGTTTGATCATTTATTTTCCCTAATGTCTTGGACTGCATGTTAGGCTGCTTAGCCACGGTAAATCGCAGTTACATGCGAGTGTTTATGGACTCTGTGAATGTTTTCCTGTGTCTTTCTCATAAGCTGTAGCAACAATCAAACCACCAAATGAAATGTTCTTACAAGTACATTTTGGTTTAGACCAGCTTCCAAAATTGTTGGTGTGGGGAAGAAAATAAAGAAACTCTCATAACGTTGAAATGAGTTCTCCGGTGTTTAAAAGTTTTATTTTTGGACAGAACTGATGTCTCAGAAGCAGCAGGACTCCCTGTGGAAAACTCCTGCTTGCTTCTGTTTTGACGTTTAAGTCACAGTTTGGTTTGCTGCTCTTTATGACGACATCGGCTGCAGGAAAAAATTTAAAACTTCACTTTCAACCACAAGAGAAACCAAATTCCTGTGGTGTCTCTCAGCGACTTTGCTGGTTTATTTGACTGTGCGCTTTCAAAATACAGACAAGAAGAAAAACTCAACATAAGGCCAACATTTTCTCACTTAAATTTGAAATATGTTTCTCCAGTTTAAACCTAAGTGTTTAATTTAAGGACCACTGGACTCCGTCTCTGTTCAGCTCAACATTTGGGTTTTTGTCCTGATAAAAACAAAGAAGAACTACAAACGACAACAATGATTACAAACTAAACAAAAATAATGAAAGAGACAGAAAACGTTAATGTCATGATTTGTTCCTCGTCTAATAATTACCTTAATTTTGTTTCTTCCAGTAATCTCCCCCCCAAGCATAAATACTCCTCATTTGAGTCAGACATAGTCAGATCTTCTGGTTTTCTCTGTTATTTTTTACTTTATTGAACTTTTTATTCATCCTTGTTGGTTTTATTTAAGTTTTCATGTCCAAAGTCTACATATAAGGGCAGAAATCTGGATAAATCCTCGATATCAGGCCAATATTTTCATAGATAAGATCAAAATATGTTTTCCAGTTTAATCCTAAGTGCTTCAGTAGAAAGATGTTTTACTTCTGCAGTTGTGAACAAGGGTGGAAGTATTTCTGTGGCGCAGTTAGTGGCATTGTTGCCTTGCAGCAAGAAGGTCCTGGGTTCGATTCCCAGCCCCAGTCTTTCTGCATGTTCTCCCTGTGCATTGTGGGTTTTCTCCAGGTACTCCAGCTTCCTCCCACAGTCCAAAAACATGACTGTCAGGTTAATTGGTCTGTCTAAATTCTCCCTGTGTGTGTGTCTCTGTGTTGCCCTGCGACAGACTGGCAACCTGTCCAGGTAGCCCTGCCCTTCATCTGGAGCATTTGCTGGAAAGGCACCAGCACCTCCTGACCCACTAAGGGACAAGGGTGTTAGAAAATGGATGGATGGCAGTCGGACCACAGGGAGGAAACAGAGCAGCTTGAATAAATATGTAAAAACCATTTTTATTGTCAAGGTTGCATAGTGCAGGTTTAGCGCTACCTGTGCTGGGCCTCCTACCTGCTGTAGTCGGGCAGCAGAGACTGATGGTCGTTCTGCAGGAGACCCTTCATCTGGGTCAGGATGTCGAACCGCCAGTCGTCCAGAACCTGGGTCAGGTTGGCCACGCCGCGCATGCTGACCCGCTCCGCTGAGACAGGACATACAAACAAATGTAAACTTACACTAAGAAAAATGATTTAAAACTGTTTATTAATCTGGTTAAATATTTTTATAACAGGATATATTTTGTGTGTGTGTGTGTGTGTGTGTGTGTGTGTGTGTGTGTGTGTGTAGGTTTCATATATACCAGCTCTTTTTTCAAATCAAATTAATTTTGTTTTGAAAATAATTTGTAAAAGTGTTTTTTCTGTTTAAAATGTCTTATTTTGTATTTATGCAATTTATTTGTATTGTTTCAAATTTAGTCTTTAAAATACCAGAATTTGCACCTAAGCTTATATTTTAATTTTTAATTATTTTTTATATTTTAAAAATATTATTCAGATGTTATGAGTTTTCTTTTTATCAAATACATTTTACTTATATATCAAAGATACTGTAAAATAAATGTACACTGCAAAAACACAAAATTTTACAAAGTATTTTTGTCTTGTTTCCAGAGCAGATACAAAAAAATATATTATTAAGCTTCTATTTCCTGCTAAAAGTTACTTCTAAATTACTTTTGTCTTATTTCAAGTGTAATAAGATATTTTCAGTAAACTAGACAAAAATACTTGGTAAGATTTTGTGTTTTTACAGTGTTTATTGGGGAACATCAGGGTTTGTTTTGGTGGAATCAGACAGGAATCTGAAGCCGCTCACCTCCGTCTCTGTAGTTCCATTCATTGTTGGTTTTGGTCGTTGGGCGTCGCCTCTGGGCCGCCGCCAGAACCGTCATGGCGGCCAGAACCAGCAGCAGTGCGCTCAGTTTGAAGGTCATTTTGAGGTCAACGCCTGGAGAGAGACGAGATTCCATCCTGTTTCTGACGGCTTCACCACCGGCTGTTAAAACTCATCTGAAGCGACTCGAAGCTTAACATCCACACTTTTTAAACAGCGCTGAGGTCAAAGGTTAATTCAGAAGCATTAGCCTGCTGTTTCCAGTCTAAAACCAGTTTGTACTGGGTTGATTGTTGTCCCACAGCATGATACTATCACTGCCATGGCTGACAACTGGTGCTGTGCTTTTAGCTTTTACAGAATTGCAGGTGGATGTTTGTGACAGATGACTATAAAACATTTCTCCAGAAGACATTTGGTTTAGTTTAAAGGTGTTAAGCTTTGACACATTTCACTTCTGGATGAACCTGATTGTTCTGGTTCCAGGAAGAAACATTTTAATGGAGGCAGAGCAGCAGTTTAATCTGACTAAATCCAAACCTTTGATGTTTCTACATGCTTCATCATCATCATCATCATCATCATCATCATCATCAGTCCACAGCTGCATGCATCAGTTTGTTTTCTGCTTTGTTTTCTTGAGTAACTTTTAAAAGCTGAGTTTTGTACCAAACTGCTTCAACCAGGTGTCTGCAGGGATTTTCTCTGCTTGAAAGAGTCTGTGTGGCTACAAATCCGAAGAAAAGAAATTTAATTCCTTGTTCTCTACACTTCAGAGGCTTTCAGAGGTTAGAAAGAGGCAAAAGCCCCAGGGCTGGAAAACTCTCAGCCTCTGGAGTCGGAGAGCTGATGCACAAACCTGAACTGATTGGAAATTTCAGAAAGGAGCTGCAGAGGCATGTTGGGGGGAAAACTGCACCTTCATGTCAGGATTTATTCAAGATGTGCCAACAATAATACACAGCAGCAGCAGCAGACTAAATAAAGCTCATGTGTTGGAGAAGAGAAGCTACAAATGGCTGAAGTTACACACATTTCTGAGGATTATAACATGAAAATATTCCTTGGATCTCTAAAGGTAATGAGTATAAGACAGATATATATAGGAAATGTCCAAAAAAAAGTAAAAAAAAAAATCTTCTAAAAGGAAATTTCTTGTTTTTTGTCTGAAAGTGTATCGTTCCCCACGTTGTAGCAGGACAAACACGGTGGGTCAGGTTGCCATGCAGTGTCAGTAACAGATTTGTCTTTAGAAACGGGAAAATACATTTTTCTACTGTTGCACAGCTGAATTTATTAATGTAATGTCACTACAGGCAGTAGTAAGTGTAAATATGTCTCAGATCAGCCAGGCATTGTCAGATCTTCTGCTGTGTGTAAAGATCCAGTCTTTTGTTCCTCTGTGCTGCTAATATTAGTAAAATCCCTGTTCACTATGATGACACCACCAGGCCAAAGGTCAAGAAGAAAAATTACCAAAAAACACAGTATGAATGCTTCTTCTATTGACAGATTATTTCACTTAGAACATTTTCCCCATGTTACTAATGAAACTAGTGCTAAGTCAGTTTTGTCTTATTTCAAGTGTACTAAGATATTTAAATTTGAAACTAGAGCAAAAATACTTGGTAAGTTTTTGTGTTTTCTTCGCATGTGGTCTGTCACTTTAAATCCCAATAAAATACATCAAAGTTTTTGGTTGGAACAAGAACAAGTGTGGAACAAATTCAGTTCATTAACAAATCCTCAGATATTCAGATTATCTGTAAATAAGCAGCATAAGGAACAAAGAAGAATTATACAAATTATTTGAGGTTAAATTCTTGCAAAATCTTCGTCTCAACCAAACAATTCTTAAATATACAATAAAGAATAACTACCCTGGTTCACTTTAAGGTCAAAATACAGCAATAAATGGTAGATCAGCTCCCCTTTAATGGTTTTTCTGAGTCAAACGTCTGTAAAATATTAAAATTATTGATCAGTACCTTTTGTTCTGCAGCTCCTCTACACTGAGGCTTCCCGTTCGCTCTAACTGAACTCAGTGATCAGCAAGCAGAAAGAGCTGGAAAAAGACAGGCAGAAGAAACACACACATCCCTGCAGCTTGCAGACATGCATGCATATGCAATACACACACACACACACACACACACACACACACACACACACACACACACACACACACACACACACACAAAGAAATGTAAACTCTCACTTTCAAGCACATTCACACGGCATGTACCCGTTCCCCCGTCATTATGGAGGCCCGGTGGTCAGCAGTGTGGTTTGGGTCGGAGGCAAACCTCCAGCACCTTGGTTTGTTTTTTATTTGTGTGTGTGTGTGTG
>NW_015115353.1:0-1819 GCF_001443285.1 Poecilia latipinna
GATTCCACTCATTATCAACACAGCAAAAGACTTGCAGGTAAATTAATTTGTTTCCATTTTAAGTAGGGGGAACAGATTTTATCAGGCGGTTAAGATATTTTGTTCCCCCATCTTACCTTGGCAAAAATAGAGCAAATGTTATGAAAATCACAGGATTTATTGTTGATAATGAGTGGAATCAACACAGTAAAAGACTTTGTGGGTAAATTAATTTGTTTCCATTTTAAGGGGGGGGAACAGATTTTATCAGGCGCTTAAAATATTTTGTTCCCCCATCCTAACTTTGGCAAAAATAGAGCAAATGTTATGAAAATCACAGGATTTATTGTTGATAATGAGTGGAATCAACACAGCAAAAGACTTGCAGGTAAATTAATTTGTTTCCATTTTATAGAGGGGGAACAGATTTTATGAGGCTGGTGAAATATCCATTCTCTCCTCTTCTCCCCCATAACTTTGGGAAATAAAAAGTAACTGTTTCCAAATTCTCAAAAATTATTATGTGTGATAGCATACTAGACATTTCCTTATTTTCCTTATTTATCATTAGAACGTGACTGGCCAAAAAGTTTACACTCTGATATTTTCAGGAAGTCTTTATTTTTGTGCCCTGCTATCAGCCAGCTTCCCTCCTCCTTTATCAGAAATGAAAAATTATAAATGCACACTTCGTGTTGGGAACCTGTGTTTGTTGACTGACTTTTATTTGTGAGGCTTACGAGACAAAAGCTGAAAAAAAAGATCGATTCTCTTCACGTTTAAAATAACACAAAACAGCGTAAAAAGACCTCCACACAGGACCTCGTTTATTTATGTATGTATTTTTATTTTGATAGCTGCCGATTAAACTGAAAGTTACAACATTGACATTATTATATGAGTAGTTTTTACCGAGAAATCGATCAGAAGCGCCGTGAAAATGGTCAAATCCGACGAATCCACTTCTCTGGCTGCAATGCGCGCTCCCGACACAGGGGGAACAAATTTTCACAGGGGAACAGAATTTCTCACTGCAGGTGAGAAATTCTGGTACACCCATTTACGTGCTGCTTTCACAATAAAAGCGCACATCCGGTCCATGTTAGAGCTACTCAAATCCGGCCGCAGCATTTGCAAACAGAAAATAATATATGCTGAGAAACTAAAACAAAACTAATTCTATATATATATATATATATATATATATATATATAGTCATTTTTATCTTTTTCCCCTAAGTTGCCGTGCACATTGCTGAGAAACTCTCTGTTTCCAAAGACTCGTACCACTTCTGTGTGACAGAGGGACACCTCTAGAACAGAACCAGAAAGTGGCAACCAGATCTGATGTGTAATTTCAAAATAAAAGCCTATCAAAAAAAGTAATTTTTTATCTTTGTCCCCTACGTTGCCGTGCCCATTGCTGAGAAACTCTCTGTTTCCAAAGACTGCTACCACTTCTGGATGACAGAGGGACACCTCTAGAACAGAACTAGAAAGTGGCAACCAGATCTGATGTGGAATTTCAAAATAAAAGACCATTAAAGTAGTAGTTTAGATCTATTCCACCTAAGTTGCCGTGCCCGTTGCTGAGAAACTCTCTGTTTCCAAAGACTGCTACCACTTCTGGATGACAGAGGGACAACTCTAGAACAGAACCAGAAAGTGGCAACCAGATCTGATGTGGAATTTCAAAATAAAAGCCTATCAAAAAATTCATTTTTTATCTTTTCCATCTAAGTTGCCGTGCACATTGCTGAGAAACTCTCTGTTTCCAAAGACTGCTACCACTTCTGGATGACAGAGGGACACCTCTAGAACAGAACTAGAAAGTGGCAACC
>NW_015115353.1:6223-12543 GCF_001443285.1 Poecilia latipinna
GGTTGCCACTTTCTAGTTCTGTTCTAGAGGTGTCCCTCTGTCATCCAGAAGTGGTAGCAGTCTTTGGAAACAGAGAGTTTCTCAGCAATGGGCACGGCAACTTAGGGGAAAAAGATAAAAATAGCTATATATAGTATATATAGTATTAGTTTTGTATTAGTTTTGTATTAGTTTCTCAGCATATATTATTTTCTGTTTGCAAATGCTGCGGCCGGATTTGAGTAGCTCTAACATGGACCGGATGTGCGCTTTTATTGTGAAAGCAGCACGTAAATGGGTGTACCATAATGTCTTGAGCGACCGCGCACTTGTATATTGTGTGCTGGGCCGGCTGGAGTCAGAGCCGGCTAGCTTTACCGCGGTCGCTTGGGCCTCGAGAGGCGTCGAAGGGGCCGCTGGGGCCTCGTTCTGGTCTCCAGGGGAGATCTGGGAGGAGGAGTCCCCAAGGGAGCACTAGGAGGCGGAGACACAGGAGAATCACTAGGAAGCAGAGTCTCAAGAAAAGCACTGGGAGGCGGAGTCTCAGCTGCTGACTCAGGAGGCGGCGCGGAGAATCCCCGTACCTAGGCTGACTAGGTACGGGCATAGTTAGTGCAAGCGGCACTAACTATGCCGCTTGCTGGCCAGGTGACAACCTCGCCACCTGGAATCCCATGGCCATGGGAATTGTGGCTGGCGGCTGGACTTGGTCAGGCTGTGATGGCTGGACGCAGGCAGGCTGAATGGCTGGAAGCGGGCAGGTTGTGGCGACTGGACGTGGGCTGGCTCTGGTGGCTGGACGCAGGTTGTGGCGGTATCTGGAGAGATGGCGGGAACCGGAGGGAAGGCAGCCAGGCGGGACGACTTAGGTGGAACGGGATTGCCGATCATTTCCACCTGGGCTGCGTCACGGTTTCCCTTTAGTAGCTGCCCTTCATCTATCAGCATCTCATATCCTCCCTTTACCATCTGGGCTTGATCTTGCAACATTCCATAACCTTCTTTTATCAGCTAACCTTCATTTACCAGCATCTCATATAGTTATTGTAAACCTTTTTACTGTCAATTGTTAATCTTTCAACTCTTGTAGTATAACAACCGCATAGCATCTTTTAGTACGGTATTGGGAATGGCAATATCCTTACAACCTATCTAGCTTCAAAAATTACTACTTTATATTTGAAGAATCATTTGGAGTCGCTTCACATTAGTCAAAACGGCAGAGCAAGTCCCACAAGGTGATGCAGTAAAGCTGCAATTAAAATTCAACAACAAAAGCTGGATTTTGATGCAAAACCAGTAAGTCAAAGACAGTTGAAGAAGTTAGTTGGACAGCATAAGAGAGGAAATGCTGGTCAAACATTGCTGACTCGACCTGATGATAATCTTGTTGAGGCAGCTGCTGAATGTAAGCTGAATGTAATAAGGTGACTTGTAATCTAATTTAGTTACTTTAAAATCAAGTAATCAGTGAAGAAACGAAGTTACCTTATTAAGAAATAATCAAAAATCAAAGTACTTTGTCAAGGTAATTATGCTCTCACGTGTTGACAGTCAATCATAGAGTAACGCTCACTTTTGCTCATCATCATCGAGGAAGTTAGTAGTTTACTCTGATAGGCTAAAGTGAAATTTAGCTTTTCAGCATATTAATCGTATGCTTTGGGTCATTTTAGACAGATGCTTTCTAGGCTTTCTACATGTTTTGAACTGCAGAAAACATATGGTTGAAAATATGCACTAAATTTGAGATCTCTAGTAAACTATATACATGCAGTTATGCAACTTAATAGACTGAGGGACCATTCCTAAGTACTGTTAAGTGCTTTTGTTGAAAACTGTATCTTCATGTAAAAGACTGAAAGGTTCACTGGGTTTTATTTGATAAATATGCCAGATTGTATTCAAGGTTTTCACCCAAGATTATGAGATCATCAACAACATTTGTCTTAGATGACATGGAGAAGTTGAACCACCACCCGCCCACTACCTCCATCATCCCATAATCACCCATCCAGCTGACATACTGTAGCTGTTATCTCCACTCAGTAATTTTGAGAAAGCCTGATCTGGCTTCAGTGGGGCAGTGCACCCAACAAACATGATCTATTGCATACAAATGAGTCCTGTAATTTATGCATAAATCACCATGGTTGGATTTGCTGGAAGGGCCCTTTTTAATTGTCTTTGATTAACAGTGGCATGTGCTAGAGATAGGGGCTCGCTGTGTTCAGGTCCTCTTTTGTTCTTGCCACAGCTTTCTGAGGGAAATTATGTGAGTCTGGAAAAATGTCAGAGGCTCAGTTTGATATCTACACACTATTACTGTGGGCTTGCATACACTTGTACATACTGTTGGTACACAGACTGACATTTCAATGCAAAAAAATATGTAGGGCATGGATGAACAAGGAAGACTGATATGTAAATAAATTCATGTGCATAATAACACAGAACATATGCATACATGTGGCACATGTGGTTATACATTAAATTGGGGTTCACATGCAGTATGATTCAATTAATTAAGAAAATCTTTAAATGTTCTGTACCACTGGCCAAAAAACAGATTAGAAGAAAAATGTGCATTTACAATTTTGCTAAATCAAATCAGTGTGTTTGACTGGATACATACAGATAAAGGGAGTGGGGTGAAAGGAATTCATATGAATTTGTTCTGACTGTGGCCCAGGGTCAAGCACGCCTTTTCCAAGAGCAATAACCTCAAACTACTAGAAAAGCATATATGGTAAAATCCAAATATGTAAATTGGAATGTAGATCTCTAAATTGACAATTAATTTAAGGTTGCATTAGTTTGCCTGCAGCAAAATTTGTTGTTAATACGTTCTTCTCTGAAGAATTAGGCATAGTAATAATGATCTCAGGGACATTGTTCCCTGAGAAATCAGATTCAGTATACGTTGGTTATTCAGTATGGTAAAACACCTGTCTAGAGGATAATGGAGAGGCTCACTGTATATTTAGTTCACCTAACAGTTTGAGAATAAAGTGAACATTCAAGCAAGATTTAATTGTTTGTCTTATGGACAAATAGTGCTTTCCTCTAATTCAAACACTGACTTTAACTGAGATTTCACCCAATAACTGAGAACATCATTTGAACCTGATTTTTGTATTTACATTGTTATGTAAGAATAAAACATGTTTCATCTGAAACATTACAGTGTGATAAAAAAAAACTGAAAATATGAAAATAGAGTAAATCTGTAATGGGGTAAATACTTTTTCACCTCCATTTTTCCCTTTTTATACAAAAACATGGTGAGATTATCAAACTGAAATTTATGGTGAAAAAAATAGTGTTAACCAGAAGGTGGACTCTTCTAATTAAAAGCCTGTATTTGGGGGCTGTGCATGCTTGTAGCTATACATTTGTGTAATCCACTGTTGGTAGAAACAGAAATGTGTCTTGCAAACATTGTCCTCTGACAAAACATTTATTCTGTGCACACATTCATGTGAGCTTGTCTGTCGCCCCCCAACCCTAAACCCAGAAAGGTCACTGGCTTCTTTGATGTTGGCTCCATAGGTCGCCATTTTTACTGTAGTCTATTGATTCCTATGGAGATGAGGTCTGCAGCCATGTTTCTGAGTGACGATGCTGAGGTCAGGGTCTTCCTCTCCCTGCATTTTCTACTGAATGAAAAATCCAGCAAAAAGCCTCCTATTGCTCAACATGCTGAGCTTGTCTGAAGGACATACAGGCATACAAGAATGCACTTACACATCAAGTAGATTAAGGTTGTGCTGCAAGCTACCAGAGCATAGGCAATGTGCTGTTTAGCAGGGTTTAGTACAGTGATGTGTTGTAATTGAAGCAGCTCACAGGAGATTTTCTTACATGTTTTTTTTCTGGGCTGAGATTTAAAATCTTTCAAATGTGACAGTGATAAGCCCGCTCTCAGAGAATAATCAGAATTTATTTCTTATGGCATTCTTGAAGACACTGTACTTATAGGAATGACAATATCATTTTTTTGGGAAAGCACTCTAAACCGGATTTATAACTCTACAACCTCCATTACAACAGAGCAGCAATGAGAACAATCACACCAAGCAGACTTTTAGAGTGTGATTAATGTTTAAGCAGTCTAAAGTCATTGCTGTGTGGTAGTTCATCCCAGCATCTTTATTCTAATGATCTACAACAACATAAAAGTCTCCTCTTTGTTCATTCATGTGACCCTGACCTGCAACCCAAAGTGCTTTGTTACTGTTGTTAACCATTTTGTCACAA
This sequence comes from Poecilia latipinna, assembly GCF_001443285.1. Classification (NCBI taxonomy): domain Eukaryota; kingdom Metazoa; phylum Chordata; class Actinopteri; order Cyprinodontiformes; family Poeciliidae; genus Poecilia; species Poecilia latipinna. Next base: position 10,463 of record NW_015115353.1, read on the forward strand.
TGACCCCCAGGTCAACCCACTTCCTCTCCCTTCCTGTAGCTGCAGAGATAGACAGCAAGCCCCAGCTTGAGGTCTGCTGTGAGCTCCTGTGCTCACATCTGTCATGCTCATGCTCAGGTGGCACCTTTTTCCACCTTAACTAATGCTCCTCACTCAAAGGTGGTAGCAGCCAATCTGCTCCTAATAACCCAATAACCTCCATCAACATAACCTTGTGCAGGTAAAATTTGCAAAAATGTCATTGTACTTGGTGCTTTTTCTGAAAGCAATTTATTATTATTATTATTATTTTTATTTTTTTTTTTTTGGTAAACCAAAAACAAAACAACACAATGTAAGTAATTTGCATACTCAAGTAAATCCATTCAGCACTAAGGGAATATTCTGAAAATCATACATCAACTTACACATAATTATGGAGTTATACGATTTGCACCTCAAACTGTTAAACAATTATTGACCTAACTTATATAGAGCTTTCCAGATTTTTGACCACTTTTTACTAGAGACACATTCACTCATTCACACTTACAGATGTGTACACATTTACACAGATTACAGATAACTTGGGGTTTAGTGCCTTGCCCAGAAAGGTTTTAGAAATACTGTAGTTTTCTATTTCTTTTCTAAACTGAAAGATGTCAATGACTGTTTTTCATACCGTCAGGAATCACTTAAGACTGAACGGTTATGTGTTGCTTTTTGAGGAGATGTTAATGACTTTTTGCTGTCTAATGAGTGTCTAAAATATTCAGCTGTAAAGACGGTAGAGTGGAACTTAAAGTTTCCATTCGTCTGTGCGTACCACTAGAATCTTCAGGAGGATTTTAACCAATCCAATTAAAAAATTGGCAACTTTATCCATGTACTGCTATCATTACCTTTTAATCAACTTTATGGATCAAATGTAATTTTATGAAAATACAATTTTGTATCTTCTCTAAAAAATGAATGATGCATGAAGAGCTTCACAAAATGTGTTTTCTTCTTTTGCAATAATAATCTGAGAAAAACAGCAGTTTAAATATTTAGCAGCTTTTAACATGAAATAGCTTTTATTCTTGTTGGTTGATCCAGGTGGACAGGACGATATGCAGCAGCTCCTAAAAATCATCAGTAATATCCTATGATAAAAGTCACTCTACTGGTTGATTGTCCCAAGTAAAAGAGAAAAGGATCATTCACACATTTTAACTGACAACAGCATTCTTCTACAGTAGCTGCTCTCTCAAAGGGATGGCAGTGCAGAAAGTACAGAAAAACTGCTTAGGAACGGCTGAAAGCAACATAGAGTCGCTAAGGTATGTTTCCAAACTATGTAGATACTAATATGACTGAATAATCATGGATCAAATCTTCCATGAGTTATTCTGCTTGCAGCCACTCTCTTCAGTTCACTCTACACTCGTCTTTCTTGGTGTTAATATTATGCCTGAACAGTTTGTATTTCCTTCCTTGTTGTGCTGCAGTGGCTCCACACCAGCCTCCATCAACACCCAAACCCCAAGGCACCTCCTTGGCCCTCTCCCAACCCCCAGCCCTCTCTCTGGGGTCATTATTGGCTCTGACATGCCCTGCTGGCTCCATGAATGTTAATACAATGTAGAAGGGGCTTGGGCTTCAAACACGTGCTTAGACAAATGCACACGCAGACCTGTGCACTTACACAGAAATGCATCTGTGTTTTTATGCAGACAATCTGAGAAGACAGCATGCAAAACACACACTCACACACATGCTCTAGTATGATCCATTGTAAATACATTGCACAATTCCAAAGGGGATTCTGCACTGACATACACACATGTGTTGCTATCTGATCCCAGATAACACAGATGGAAGATACTCTGTCTATGTCAGCCTAGAGCTCAGGAGATGTCAGAATTAGATGAGACAGAAAAAGTCATGATGTCACCTGGACTTCCTCTCCCAGTCGTATGTTACATGTACTATTTTAACATATAGTATATATCAAGGATTAGGACAGGGCCTTTCCTTTCTTCCAAACTCCTATTCCTTTCAAAACATATAGAATGAGTTTGCTGAGAAATCTAAATCAGTGTTTTTCAACCACTGTGCCG
>NW_015115353.1:16782-28584 GCF_001443285.1 Poecilia latipinna
AATTAAAACAATGTACCTTGGCTCAAAAAAGGTTGAAAAACAAAATATTGGTTTGAGATTTTCACACTAGGAGGGGAGCATTACCTCTGACGTTTCAGTCAGCTCTGCTTTTGGTTGTACCTTCATGGCATAAGCCTGGTTTTCATTTTGAAAGACTGTTAAAACACATTTTTTCATGTAGTTTAGACAGGATAAGTTGTCCCAGTGAGACCTCAGCATCACAACAGATTCAGATGATAATTAAAGTAATGCAATATGCTTTACTTTTTATTGGTGTGACTTGGTAGAATTTTGAGTAACACTTTATTTAAAGTGCTGTGCTAATGACTGACATGACACTGTCATAAACATGACGTAACACCTGTGATGAACATGAATGTTTATGAATGCTGTCATAAAGTGACATTCAGTATATAATGCCATTTTTAATGCAAATGTGCATTAAAAGTATCAACTTTGGATTCAAAGTATCATTATTTACCAAAAGACACTTCATGACACCAGTCATAAACATTTTTAAAGGCTCCTTCATGTTCATAACAAGTGTTTTGTTTATGACAGTGTCATGTCAGTCTTGTATACGCCTTTCAAATAAAGTGTTACTGAATATTCTAGACATCTTTTATCATAGAGCTAAATCTATAAAAACAGAATTCCAAAGGGCCTTCTGCCCGGACATTCACACATGTTGCTATCTCCTGTCTGTCTTGTCTTACATTCAAAAACAGTAGTTAGGATTAATTTATAACTCATAATTCAACAAGTCAAAATGAGAGAGGAAGTACATTCATATGTTTACAGTTTTCATGTTTTACAAATCATGGTTTTACTGATTTGTAAAACAAATACAAAAAATTTGTATGAACTTTGGCTTTTTTGAGAAGAAACAATTTAAAATCTCAGGTAATATTTAACGTTCAGCAGTGGTTTGAAATGAGAGGGCGCTGTCGTTTACAGCTTGACCCATGTCAGTCCTTCTGGAGCCAGATCAGTGTTTGTGTTTCACATGCCTGCAGCTGTTCTCCCACAAAGCACTGCTCTGCTTTCATCCACATGCATTGCTTCTTCTTTTCTCTCTACATTTTTGCTTTCTCTCTTGGTTTACTTCCTGTTAGTACACATCTTAATTCTTATATTTTGTACCTGTTGGTTTGTCACTTTGTCCTCTCCTTTCTGTTTTTAGTTTAAAAAATTTTAATCTGTCTGCCTCATTGTTTTTTTTTTTTTTTCCTTTCTCTGTTCTGTCATGTTGGTACCTTGTTTTAACCCTTTGGTATTTCTTCCTAGTTGGCCATTTCAGAGTACGTTTGAACAGACACTCCAATGGAATAAAAATTCTTGCATTATCTGATAATAAGTTTTTATTGTAATCCTTGACCCGGGCCCTGAATATCAAACACAGATTGGGGATTAAGGTGCTTAGCTGCTTCTGTCTTTGTGTGTGCATGCATATATGTGTGTGTGTGTGTGTGTGTGTGTGTGTGTGTGTGTGTGTGGTCCTACATTTGATACACTGAAAGGCCCATCTTTCCAACAAAGTGGAACAGGATATGGTAACTCTTACTTTAACGTGGTGTGTTCCAGTAACTGCTTGGATCTGGTACAAGCTGACTAATAATAAAGTTGTAAACAGATTTATCTGAATTGTTGGTAATTATTTGGATAATTATCTGAAGATAATTATGTGTAGTTACATAAAACATTAATTTTAAACATTACAGCCACTTACAAGCTTCTTAACGTCACATAAGCTCTGGCCCTTCAAGTAAGCATTTATATTTTTACCTTTAAAACTCCAACACCAAAAGTCCAAAAGTCAAGGGCATTTTCAATAAAAACAAAAAAAAGTAACAAAAAGACAACTAAATTGCATATCAATTTTAAAGTTATGTACACCATACATAAAATATTCAGAAATTACTATTTAGACGAGAATGGGTATTCACATTATCACTTATCAAGCCAACTTAGCCAGTTTGTCAAAATAACAGCAATCAAAATGTCAAAAGGCCAGTAGCATTTACATTAATATTTTACTTTTTTTTTTTTAAAGACACTTCTCATTTTGCAATCAAACTATGGAGGATTGAAGCACATGAAGACAGTGGCAGTGGAGATATTGGAGCCGGTGTGAGTGGTGTGGGTGAGCACCGAGCTAATCAGTCTGTTGGAAACCCTGATGAAAAGCCTCAACACGTTTTACTAAGTGTTCCCAAAAAGTTAGAGCAAAGTTTGGAGCAGTGAGGAGGATGAGGAGTGTGGGCTATGCCAAACATCTTAGGTAAGACATGATACTTAATACACCTATAAACGGCATGAAAAGCATTTAAAAGTAATATATAGAAATATAAGTTGGCATATTTTTATACTTGAGCACCTAACCATTTTGTTGCCTGTGCTATTCCAGTATCGGTGTTGACATCAGTTAACTCTATTTCGCATTGGCATCATTTGATTTTCAAATTATTTGTCTTAGCAGAACCAAAACCCGGTCCTAATATGGTGGACTGGGGTTCGGGTTTGGGGTTTGGTGTGAATTAGGTTTCGGTTCAGGTTAGTCTTAGGGACACACTATGAATATAGTAATATGGAGATACTAAAATTAATGGAACCCAATACTAAGACCTAAAATGGATAGAAATACAAACGTGTGTGTGTGTGTGGGGAGGGTGTGTGCGTGTGTGTGTGCGTGTGTGTGTGTGTGTAATGAGTCAGAGGTTTAAATGATTCTATATAATTATAGCTTGCATAGTGACAGACATGTAATCAAAATATATGACTTAATCCTGCAGCCTTTACAGTGCAGTCAAAGCACCTGGCACTCACACACATTATGTTGTGCTGGTGAGAGTGTGTTTCTGTGTGTGTGTGTGTGTAAATAAGATATTGCCACCCTCTGATTGACCCTGTTGTGGAGGATGATTATGGACTTTAAAAGAAAGGATGTGGGAGAGAACAAGCTCAAACATATTTGCACACAACCTTTATCCTCACTGCAGCTTACCACACTTAAAGATACCTTACAGTTATCTTCAGTTTGATTTTGTGTTTACTTTAACATAAGTATTCCTTAAAATAAAGAAAAAAATTTGCTTATTGAAATAAGTCAATCATCAGGTCTGGTTTGTTTTTTTTTTTTTTTTTTTTTTTTTTTTTTGTTAGATTTTCAATAGACGGAAATGGGACAAACATTTGATCCACTCTGATGGTTGCCTGATTATTGTTTCATGTCTAGGTAATTGGTTTAGTTCTCCACACTAACACTAATGGTCATAGGTGCCTTAAATGTAAGTAACAACCAGATAGCACTGCAAGTTAGAAGTCTGTTTCTCTACACAGATTTGATTATTACATTGAAATCATGTCTCCCTGAGAGTTTCTGCTGTTAAAAATATTTAGAGATTTAAAACAAACGACAACGATAAGAAGTTTAAACTTTCTGAGGCAGTCATGTGTTTTTTAAAAGCACACAACTGCTTTTAAAAAGCAGTCGTGTGCTTTTCTTTTAGTCCAAAGAAAAGTCTGCTTCTTTAATTTGCTGTTCAATTTTCAACAAGAATCAAACATCTCAATCATCTTTGAATGTAGAGTTCTGTTTGCTGATGTCAGCTGATGCAAATATTTTAAACACATTGACTTTAACCAATGACCCAATGACAAAGAGCAGCTTGAAAATTATACCCATTGAATTCCAGCCACAAACTGTAATGTAGTTTCTGGGATTTGATGTTAATGACAAAGCAGTTTATAAGTGGAAGGAAAATTATACATCGTTTTTGTTTGTTTTTTCAAATAAGTATCTGAGAAGTATGGTTGCATTTTTCTAGAGTTCCTTTACTACGCTGCATCTAGTCAAGACTAATTTGGAATAATACAACTCCAGTACATATTCTGCTGTTTTATGAGGAAATCTGAGGTTTATCGAAGTTTAAGGAACAAGCAGCATCATGATACACAGGAACACAGCAGACAGGCTAGGGAGGAAGTTTTGGAGAGGTTTAAAGAGAAGTTAGGTTGTAAACAGTAACATCCCAGTCTCAGAAGATTACTTCAATCCACCATCTGACGAGCTAAACTGACTGGTTGGGCAGAGAGAACATTAATCAGAGAAGCAGCAGAAATGTTCATGGTACATCTGGAGGAGCTGCAGGAGTTCACAACACAACAAAATAACTATTAATCTGTTAGTTGAGACTCCATAATTTTTACCTTTATTGCAGCTAAGGAGAACACTTTTGAATGCAATTAGTCACACTTGATTTTATTTAGGGTGTATGTGTTCTTTATGTAAACTGCTGGTGAGATACTTCAAAAAATAAAATTAGATTTTGATGTGTGGTTTTTGGATAAAATGCACTTAAAGGCAATCAGACTCTGAAGTTTTGTGTCATTAATCAGTGCAGACAGAATGAGGAACATTTATGATTTTTTATATTTGTTTTATATTCAGAAACTCAAAAGGCTGGAAATGACCTAGGATCAAAAGTAAACAAGGAACAGAAAAGACAATGCAGAGAAAAAGCATTTATAAATATCCAACATGAGAGCACACACAAATGAACACACTTATTGACATGTGTGACAACCAATAGCAGGACATTTTTATCAGCTTGTACACCATTCTTACTTTCCCAATAACTTTGACAGCTTTCCATTGAAGTGTGTAAGATAGAGAGAATGGGCAAAAAAAGCTATGGTGAAGTGCTTTCAACACACATACACACACATGCGCACGCACACACACACACGCACGCACGCACGCACGCACACACACACACACACACACACACAGGTCTAATAGTGCAACAGTAAGCCAATTGAGTGAAAGAAAAATCACTCCTACATGCATAGTGGCAGGCAACGGAAATTTCCTTGCAATCCCAATGACTGACTATTAATAAATGGAGTAAAGGCCTAATGAGAGCAGAATCCTCTGGAGGCAACTTTTCTTTTCTCCTCAATACCCCACCTCTCTCTCATCATTTCCTGTTTCACAAAAGAGGGTTTCTTCAGATATTCATTCAACATCAGCTGACTTTAGTTCTTCTGCATGTGTTTGTTAGTCCAAAGAAAAGTCTGCTTTTTTCATTTGCTGTTCAATTTTCAACAAGAACCAAGCATCTCAGCTCGTTTTTGTATTAGTCTGAAACCAGTAAGGTGTTCCAGGTTGACTGTCTCAGCTGCTGTATGAGAGCTTAGTGTGAGTTTTTCCAGAAAACAATATGAAGTTGTAAAATGAAAGTCTCAAAGACTGCATCATGTATATGCAGTTGATTTAGGATAATAACTCCACAGGGTGTTTACAGTTTTAACAGCTTTTTCTATAGTTTTACTTTTAAACTCTACTATTTCAGTTTAAACCATATTTTGTTCTCATATTTCTGCAAATGAAGAAACATTCAAGCTAATCATTTCAATGAAACATGAATATTGAGGGTAAACCAAGCGTAACTAATTGATACAAGAGCATCCTGTGGGCAACTTTTACTGTATTATACCTGGAACATATCTTTCTACTGAAGGGAAATGTTAACAAAGACCTGCAGGTTTCACCTGCCGGTCCATTCAGCTGCGGCTGCACCACACTCTTATCTGCAAGGATGTGTTCCTGTCATGAGGCCTGTTTGTTCCAGAGTTCCTAAGCAGCTTGGAAAAGAGTGGAATTTGTTTTGAGAAATATATAGATCTGGAACAAACGGAAAAAGAGAAAATGGAGTTCAGAAAGAAAGTCCTGAGTTTCCAGGCATTTCTTTTTGCCTTTGCATTGTCTATATTTGAAATACGCCCAAAAATAAATAGACATTTCTGATAGATAGATAGATAGATAGATAGATAGATAGATAGATAGATAGATAGATAGATAGATAGATAGATAGATAGATAGATAGATAGATAGATAGATAGATATAGTAAATCTTTGTACATTTTTGTTATGCAGTTTGGTGTTTTGATTTTTTAAGGTGTTGGAAAAAATGAATACAATGTACAAGGAGTAATACAGCAGGAGCATTTTTGTTGCTTTTTTGACATTCAGACCTGTTATCGTTTTAGATTGGACTTGAGTTTTTATTTTGCTGGTCCTTTAACTGGATCTTGTTTAAATCTCAAAGTGCTGATGTTCTCATTGTTCTGAATCTCAAAAGAAAAAGCATAGCAGACAACAAACTTGGACTTAGAGGATCTGGTATAAATGTAGAATTTTCTGGTCAAAAATGGAATGAAAGCTGGTCCAGATGGCAAAAAGTAATAAAAAGAAGAAAAAAAATGGCCCATTAATATTATTATAATTGTAGAAATGTGGGCCCTCAATAAAATATAATTAGCATCTTTAATAACCTACTTGTAAATTTGGGAACAGTGTATTTATATTCTGAAACAAACATGGAGTTATACCAACAGATCAATTTCTCTATGGAATCTTAACTTGCAATCCAGGTACATGACTTAAAAGAAGCAATGGAAGTGGCACTCTTAGTGTTTATGCATTTTTTAAAAGAAACAATAATAACATGTTGGGGTAAGAACAGACCAGTATTATACTACATATTCTACATGTATCATTAGCTTTGATTTTAAAATATATGATAATCTTCAACAAACCTGGAACATTGGGAACGTTGTGTTAATGCTCAGTCACAGCTGATCTTTGATTTACTGTCCTGAACATCTGTTTGATTTAAAACAAAAACTTTCTCTGCCATCCAATACAATAATAAAAGAAGTATTCAATGTCTGAGACAGAGACTTTGCAAAGAAAAAGTATTTATTAAATAACACAAATGGCATAAGAAAAGGATTGCAAAAATAAATTTATTATCTAACGTAGTTTATTTTAAAGCTCAACCTCAATAAGATTTAATACAAAATATTGTATTTCTGTCAATGTTTTACAGAAATTATATAAACATGTTAAAATGACAACCATAAATGAGTTTACATGTTGCATATTTAAGAAAATAATATGATATATATTTTTAATGTGGTAATATTTTAATAATTCCATTATTTGTCGTATATATTTTTATAATCAAATTGCTAAATGTTAAGGTTCAGTTGTGTAACACAATTCATGTCCAGGCGGACCTGCTGGAGGTGACTGGACAAGAAAAGACTAACACACAACACTGCCATCTAGTGGAGCACCAAAGAATCTTTTGTGCTCATGACAGTAGAAGGGTTTCTCTAAAAAACCAGCAAGGGCACACATGCATGCACCCACACACACACACACGCACACACACACACATTTGCACGCACACACACACACACATTGGTGACAGTATGACAGTCTTTTTCAGGAGATGTTGTCCCTGGGAGCCTGCTAATACAGGGACAATTGTTCTCTAAGTGGGGTCTGGAGACCTGCAGGGGGCTAAGAAGAGGAGTCCATTGAGGCCCCGATGGAATAACAAAATAGGTAATTTGATGATAATTCAATCAATTATTGTTGTTTAACATAAAGCCTTTCAACAATAGTGGGAGTGTGATATTTTTTTTAACAATGAATATCTCCAAAAGTATAGAAACAATCATTATTCAGTGCTATTCTAAAGATGGATTCTATGAGTTTTTGATCAACTAAAGCAGCTCATTGTTTAACACTGACTCAGGTTATCAGTGTTTCTCTATAAGACCACAACGCAAAGCAAACATCCACAGCTGCCATGTTTAATTGTTCAGCTCTGACTTGTGAACCACATGCTTTCTAAAGAGTGAATAACAGGAAGTTTGTAGGGGGCTTGTGGTAATGAGGCTGCTTGAATGTTGGACGGGGGCATGCTGGTCCTCAGGGCTGATAGGGCCCATCGGTTCAGCTCTTCTTCCACAGCATGAGAGAAAGGGACAGAGAGACATGGAAATGTATGAAACATGAGTGAAGACTAGCCTTCAGTAAACTAATAGATGTTATACTGAGGAGGAAGAAAATATGAGGAAAGTTGACAGTGAAACAAATTCTCACATGTACTGATCATACGTATGAAAAGATTAGTTCCGGTAATGTTACCTTTGAATCCCATTTACTCTAGACATTAACCAGAAGTAAAACATGAATAGTACATCCACAGTACTTGAAAGGTAATATGAAATACATTTTTTGGTTTTGAAAGAAAAATAAAAATTTTAGAAATGCTTTAAATATTTTAGAAATTACAAAACTTTGAAAATGAGGATGTTTTTTCTTTAATACTTTTAAAAACGTCAACATTAGCCAAAAATCTTGTAACAATAACTGCCTTTAAATGTCTTCATGTTATGATCCACAGCTGTCTCTCTGTCCTCTGTTTGTTTTTAAATCATTTTAGTGTTTTTCTTTTAGGGTTTCCCCATCTTAGGGGATTCCTTTGTGTTGAGGTTTTTTGTTTTTAGTCATTTTTCTGTTCTGTGCATCTTGGTTTAGACTCTTATGTTGGTATTAATCACATAAGTTTGCAGTGCTCCTTATTCACATTTCACAGAGCTTCCTGTTTATGCCTCCTGATGGTTGTACTCACCTGGTTTCCTGCCACAATCACATCTCCAAAGTATTTAAGCTCATTGATCTCTGGATTCTGCTGGATTCCTCTGTGAACTCGTTTTGTTCTGTCAGAATTTTTAAATCCTTCATTCACAGCACATCTTAGGCCACACATCAACAATAGTAAAATTTACTCCCTTTGATGCTAATAAGTCTGTAAATTCATTTACAAAGAAAAAAAAAACATTAATTGTATTTTATCATAATGCCAAAATATCAATATGATAAATGAACTCATTCATTTGTTATACTTCATCATACAAAATTTGAAGATGTGCTTAAAAAATGCTTACATTTTGATAACACTGTATGTACTAAAGGGATGAAACTGCAGATGCACCAAATAATTGTTGACCACAATTCAGTGATTTCAGCTTGACTGATTCTGAACTCAAAAACCAGATCTTACCATTCAGTAACTTTGTCAGGTCACACTGACAACTTAAGTGAAAATTCTGTGAAAATTATTGTTTAGTATTAGAGAGGTGTTTAAAAATTAAATCAGAGGAAATACAAAGATGAACAAAGCTATATTTCCCCAGAAAGAACTCTAGTTGTCGAACCGATTCAGTTTTTCAGAGTTTTGTTGAGATCTGAAACCGTTTTCCATTTTCTCTGCCCCCAACAGGGGGCACTACACAACACAGAAGAAGAGCATAGTAACAAGATGCTGCGCTCCTTTGCGGGCCCGATTTGCCGCTGCGCTTGTTGTTTCTTTGTTTTTAGTTTGACCGACGAAGACGTGCAGCAAATGGCCTGGGACCCGGAATCGAATCCAGGACAACCGTGTCCAGGACTACAGCCTCTTCACATGGGGCATGCACTCTGCCAACTGAGCCAACCAGACACCAAATGAATACATTTTAAATTTGCCAACATGTCTTTACATGGCACATATAAACAACTCTGCTGCTCACGCATTCTCCTAAAACCATGTGTCACAATCAAAAGGGAAAACCAGACTTATTGCAAAGAAGCATTTTTACAATAAATAAGCTACGAATCACATTTTTTATTATTATTGCTAACAACATCCCAGAAATTAGGGCTGAATGAATAAAACTCTGTTATTACATTATTAATGGCTACATTAAAATATACCTTAACCTCTGTTGAACATAAATTTACAGTTGTGATTGATAAGGATATTAATTACTATGTATTTCTAAACTCTTACTTCTTCACACTATATGTTTGGATAAACATACCACATCTTAAATAAGCTGAAAACTGAATCAAGGCAGTTTTTGGATTTTTTTTCTGCTTGTTTCAATTGTTTTTCTTATTTTTTTCATTTGTGGTTCTACATATTGTCTATCCACTTAAAACCTTGAAACATGCATGTCAATATCTGCATGAAAAAGCAGATAGACAGATATTCACAATTACAATAAAATTTACAATGAAAAATCACAGCATAATAGTTTTGATTGAGTGTTGAGTTATTTATGTTTATGTTGTTTCATCAGTCACTCTCAACTGAAAATATCAGACTGCATTATAGTGAACATGATCTCTCTTTTGGTGATAAAAAGTTTATCTGCTCCAGTGCCTGAAGGAAGTATAGAGACAGAGTGGATCCTCAAATAGTCTGAAAAGCAGGAAGTTCTGTATTTCACTTACATTTCAACGAAGTAGAAACCTTCAGCACACCAACGTATACCCTCATAAATTCAAACCTTTGTTCTAACTACAATAACATAAGGTAAATTACAGTTTGTTAATCAAAAATGAATTCTACATTCAATGGAATTCTCCATTCCTTTCTTACATGTATGCCTCTCTCTTTCATCTTAAGACTTAATAACAAAATGTAGATTTTTTCACGATCATCCATCTCATCTTTGCTCCCTTTCTCCCCCTTTTCTTTCTGATATTACTCTCCTCCATGAACGCCACTAAAGATCAGGCTTTAGAAAGACATTTCAATTTACTTATTGGCCTTTAGAAAACACCTCTGGTCAGATTTGGATGCAGTCCTACAGTTAATGGTCTAGATCTGTTAAATGGCAAGCATGAGCCGCAACCCGTATCGCATCAGAGTGGAAGATACCAGTAGATATAACAGCAGGTACAGAGCTTTATCCTTCTGTCAAGGAGACTGAGGACTGCTAGTGGATATGGATTATCTGTTTCAGAGCAAGCGTTTTAATCTGTGTGTGTGTGTTTGTGTGTGTCCCCCTCTGACTCCACCCCTCAGCTGGCAAGCAGTTTAGATGCATTCACTGGAGTACAAGCAGCTGCTTGTGTCACTTTCACTTTGTGTATTAAGGGAGGCAGATGCTGGCCACAGGGAGCTGGCATCCAGACCTCACTTAACTCATTAGTTAACAGAAGTTTGTCAGATTACAAATGACTTTTTTTCTGTTTTTTTTCTTTACAGTTCTTCTTAACCTGTAATACTGAAGCCCTGTGTTCAGCAGCAGATTGGCTCAACAAGAGTCCCAGAAACACAAATGAAAATGATTCAGTAGGGTTTTTTTTAAGTCTTCATAAGACTCATATCAGTAAAAATTTTTATATTTCTTCAGTTCCTGTTTGGTCTCTTACCCTAACAGTGATCCTGTGTCTAGTCTTGATTTTCAGTTTCTAGTCTTTTCAGTTTCAGACAGTGTGTGCACCTTTTCTTTGTGTCAATAGATAACTTTTCATCAAAGCAGACAGAAGTTACATGTTGTGTATCCCAAGGTTCAATCCAGGGATCGTCTTATTCAATATACATATACTCCCACTAGCTCAAATTATAATAGGAAATACGATTAGCGATCATAATTACGCAGATGATACACAGCTCTACATTATGATGTCACCAGCTGACTTAGAACCCATCCAATCCCTGAACAGATGCTTAGAACAGATAAATCTGTGGATTTGCCAAAATTCTCTCCAGTTGAACAGAAACAAAACTGAAGTTATTATTTTTGGACCTAAAGAGGAACAATCTAGAGTCAATGCACAGCTTCAGGTACTGCAGCTAGAAACTAGAAATTAAGATGAACTCTGAATGGATAGTACTGAATTGCCTTACAGAACGAAGACATCCAGGTGGGATTGCCCCTGTTCATGCATAGCTATGCTCCAGGTACTCTTGATTACTCTCACAGCATGAAATCGCTGCATGATAGGCTGATCTGTAATTGTGAGAGTGTGCACACACGTTTGTTCATCTCATGTCTCTCAGTGGGCGTTCTGTGTTGGACCCTTTTAGGACCCACTCTGCCTACTGACTCTGAACAGGACAAAGCTGAGTAGGAAACAGTGTGTACAAAAAAAAAAAAAAATAAATA
>NW_015115353.1:32147-48325 GCF_001443285.1 Poecilia latipinna
AGTGTATATATATGTTTAAATGGAATGCAAGTTAACTGGTAAATACATTAAAAATGTCTTGTTGCATATGACTGAAAAAGCTGTGTTGTTATCTAAGAAATGGAAAATGTCTGAATTGATTCCTGGAAATCTCAAAACCTAAATCTGTTGGGGAGGGTGGGCGGGAGAAAACACAAAAGGTTTGCAATGTTTGCACCAAAAATCTCCTCACATCTGGAACCTCATCTGCCTCCATTCAACACAAGCCAACACAGAGTGCATCATAAACACAGGCCACCTGAAAACTACGATCTTGGAACTGTGTATATGTTTGAAATTTGTTTTTTGTTGTTTTCTTGTCTCTCCATCTGGTTTTCTGTTCCACATGCTGAATGAGAGGATTCAATCAACGCTGTTCCACCTACAGAGCTGGGTGTGGAGGTCTGGTGGGAGCATAAGTGGTTGTAGTTTCCTATGTTTCACATCCACCCGCAACCCCGCAATACTTGAAAAACAATGAGAGTGACCCAGTTGCAGGATTCCAATTAGTATTAGATATGCAACAGTTAAGATTAGAATGTGCCTCCTTCTCCAGTGGAAGCGGGAAGGGATCGGGGAGAGAGGAGGCTGCCGCTCTGATTACCAACCGAGCCCAAGTGTAGGGTCGTGATAAAGGCATGTGTGTGGAGAGAGAGAGAGGTGAAGGGGGGAAAGATAAGCCATCAGGGGGCACAGCTGAACATCAGAGCACCAACTCACCTACTCACACACACATACACACGCATACACACGCACACACACACACACACACACACACACATATCTCAGTCTGTCCCGTTTGTCCGTTGAGGGAATATTTATTACTAACAAAGCTTGACTCCTCCCTGACGGGAGTGGAGGTTATTTTAATCAGTGGAGAGGGAATAGCAGAAGATAGGGTGCTGTCTTTGTGTGTGTTTGTGTCTGTGTGAAGCAGAACTCACTGAACAGAGTTTTTTTTTCCTTTGGCTGGGACACTCTCAGTAAAGTAAGACAGCCTGACTGTATGCCTTTGTAATGCTGTTGGACTGACCTGAATGAGAACAACTCTGAAGGTCAGCAGGATATTATGTCGGCCGGAATATTGGAAATGGCAACCATTATTTACTTCATGTATCTTTTAAGACAGGATACAGTCTCCTTTTTTATAACCCAAATCAATTCTTGTAACATTCTGAAAAATTATGTTGTTTAGCAATAACTGCAGAACATGGTTTAGTCATTAAATTGATTTGATTGGTTTCAGGAAACATAATTTAACTAGAGATGGACAGCTTCTTTTTTTGCCCTCTTTGCTCACTCCTGTGTCATTCTGCCTCCCGCCTCAAACACCATGTATATTTATGAACAAGCAGTGTTTTCATATTATTGACTGCAAATTGTACAGGCTCTTACAAAGCATCTTCTCACATATCAAAATACAAAATACTCATCAGAAGGATACAATTTAATCTATTTATTTATTTTTTTTATCAATCTGTTCCATCACAGGAACACGGATTTTTTATTTTTTTAATTTTTAATTCAAATTACTTCTAAGTTTCAAATGCAGAAAGGCTTTCTCTCTCTGGTGACATACATTCACTACAAACAAAACTGAACAAAGTCTAAAAATAAACTGAGAATAAAACTCAGAATCTTGTGAAATCTTAGGGAATGACCCTCTCTGTGTTTCCTTCAGTAAAATTAGAGCAAAAATAACAGCAATAAATAATATTCAGTCATTTTACAACATAGTTTGATGGTAAGTAAATATTTTTACAGTTTATTTCAGTTATTAGTTTGCAAAAAGACATTATACAAAGTAAAGTGGAGTAAGTTAGGACACATCTGCTCAGTACATATGAGGCAGATTAAAATGACCAAGTATTCAGATGTTACATTGATTTTGTAGAAATTCATCCTAATGTGAACTCGATCATTTACAGAAAAAAATGTCAGGATCAAATTAATGTTTCCAGTTGACTGACAGAAAATAAACAAGTTACAGTTTGACTCACTGACTGATGAGCCTCAGAAACAAAAGCCTTCTTCATATTCCCATAAAAATCCCAATTCAGTTCAATTCAGTTCATTCATAAAGTGCCAGTTCATAAGTTGTTTCAAGGCACTTTACAAAAAAAAAAAAAACGTTATTAAATCTCACATTTAATAATGTGAGATTGGATGCCAGTTTGATAACTGGCAACCAATAGATGCCAGTTATCAAACAATGTAGTATGAACAATTAATTATTCAAACTAGTTTAAAAAGTTTCTATCTAAAGAAACTAAGCAGCAGTTTGGAATCGAATCACTGACTTGCATCATTCACTCCCCCAAGACCAGAATGTGGTGCTAGCATTGTGTCATTGACCTTACAGTCAATGACACAATTCATCTATTTCACTAGTGATTTCTGTCCAACTGCTGAGATAAGAAGTCTAACAGTTTTAGGGCTTATATGCATTTTTCATCAGAATTCATCTGGACAAATCTTGAACTTCTCTAGTTATTTCTCTACTCATTTTTAGATCATTCTGTAATTTGATGGCAGTATTTTTAGGTCTAAAGAGGAGTTTCAATTTTGCTTCCAACTTTTTGGTCCGACTTTTGGTGTTGGAAGTTAAGTGCAGTTTGGCCCTGAATCACATGATTCACTGGATGTCATCACAGCACATCCAACCTGAAAATGACAGTTTAGGGTCATGCTGTTTTCTGTTTTTCTAAGTGTGTAGCTTTGGCTTGAACCCGTCCAGATCCAAAGCAATGAGATTAGACTATCATGTAACCCTTACACTCTCAAAGTGTCCAACAAATCTAAGCGTTCAATTGGAAGTGTCACTGGCTAAGCCCTAAGCGACATCTCAAAAGGGAGCTCTTCAGATAGCTCCAGCTGTTAATATATGCCTGCTTCCCCCAATGAGATTCTGAGAGGATAAATAGAGATGGGGAGGATTAGTTCACAGGCGCTACGAGGACAGGATCCAAATTAGTGCCGGCCTCAATCATCCTGCCCCAAACCCCCTGTCCGTTCACGCAGCCAACTCGTAGGGGTTTGTTTTCCTGCACTGTCGCTTATGTTCAAGGCTGACTGGCAAGGAAATTCTGATGCAGCGACGTGGTCAATTTGGCCTCTAATTCCTGCCTCGATTCAACACAAACCCTAATGACAGACCCTGCTCCAGCTCCCCCCTCCCAGCTCCACTTCTTCCCTGCATGCCTCTGTCAGATTAGGGCCTAGTTCATTTCAGAAGTAACTGATGTCCTCATTCATATTTACCACAAATATTTCATCCAGTTATACCAGGAGAGGTCCACATCATTTGGGCTTGTGCAATCCAACATATTTTACATAGAGTTGTTTTTTTTGTGTTTTTTTGTTGTTTTTCTCTTTCTTTGTAAAAATTTCAGAGATGGCAAAAGGATGTAAACTGTGAGAGGTTTGAATGAGTGCTATTCAACAGATAGACACCACCTGCTCTTTTCACATTTTGGAAAATATAAATTCCAAAAGAGAGCGTTAGTGTAAAGCCTGAAACATGCTATCCTTTTCAAATGGATAGTAAATATTTATAAATGTTATGTGGAGCCTTAGTGTTCTTACCCTTAATCAATGCATAATAATGAGTTATTAAAGTCTTTATAGAGGATTTGATAACATATCTATAAACTATATTTTAGCCGTAGGGGTTGCTATAAGGTGGTACCAAATACCTAAATAAGGCCAATTGAGCTGGGTAACGTTACAGTTCACACGCTACTTAAAACTACCTTTAATAAAAGTTCCATTCATGTTCTTTTTTCTACTTTTGTGTGTGTATAAAAACTATAATGTGATGATCAGAGTATTAATATATCAATAATATCATATATGCAGAAGTAGACATGATTTTTCTCACATTCTGTGCTGCTGGTTGGAGGTTTGTACTCAGATACGCTGTAGGATACAGAACGACTTCACTACTTTATTAGGAACTAGTTGTAGTTTATGTAACAGACACTAGTTACAAATGTTTGTCAAGCATCTTTTGTTCATTAACACTTGTGCTGCACTCAACAAGTACATTGTACTATAAAGATTATATAACTCTGGGTAGAGTAGATTTTTTTCTGTGGCGTAGTCTCTGGTTACTCAAATTCATGAAAGTGACTGATTTAGTGTGACCTACCTGATAGGTTTATTGCACTGTGCTTTGATACACCATAAGGTTCTATGGTGCAGAGAATTTGTGATAAAATTGCAGATTAACATAGTCAAGACAAATACATGGTGCTTGGTGTGTAAAGAGAAAAAAAGGTAAAGTAAGTTAAAGTGAGTCAGTGTTCTACCTTTACATGAGTCTGTAATAATTTTGTCATTTTATTAATCCTAAGAATTGTGTAAAATGAACCTAAAGTGTGTCCTTGATTAGAATAGTTTTTTTCTGAGTTTTATTTTTACCCCTGATCCCACAGGACAGCTTGATTTGTGTAAGTTCACTATTACAGACAGGTGTCTTTCTCTGCCATCAGCAGAGGATGACAGTTATGGTGGGGGCTTCAAATTCATCAAACTGTTGTCATCTGTTTTATTTGAACAATCTGTTTTTAATGAAAGATAACATTAAAGACAAAGGTATTTATTTATTTGTGATAGTGGATAAAAACTGGAGGAGGAGCAATCAACGCCTCCTTCTATATAGCACTTTTTATAATGATTGAGAGAGCTTGATAACTCAAGCAACTTATAAAACTTTTCCACCTGTAATGTGACATGAACCTCACAAATGCAAATGAAGAGCGAACATATTAAAGGAAAAATCATAAATGTGCACAAGATACTTTTGAACAATTATCTTGTTCAAAAACAAGATAAATGTTTTTGAAACAATACTTTTAAAAACAATGAACTATACTGGTCTAACTTTTAATGTTGTATTTGATTAAAAATCCCTCAAAAAAAGCTTTACATGAAATCATTGTTTTTAATTTCGGTGTGATTTATGTTTAAACCACACTTGTTTTAAAGCTGCAGTATGTCATTTTTATTTAAAAAAATATGTATTTTACATATTTGTTAAAACCATTACTATGTCCTCACAGTATAACAAGAGACGGTCTGTGAAAACCCAGTCACACAGCCACTTCCTCCCTGTCTGCAGAAACACACAATACCATCATATTGTCCTAATAAATGTTACCTACTGCAGCTTTAAGGATTCGCAGAAATAAAACAGGCAGCAGTTCATTAAAACCTTGTCATTTTGTATATCAGTTGTTAAATACAGGTACAAAAACAGCCTACATGTGTATTCCAGTTCACTGTGATGAGTTTTTACCCAAAAAGAATGTTTATCATTCACTATTTTAGGTTAAACTTCACATGCAGGCAAAAAACATTTGACCAGACAAAGAAACACAGAAAACAAAATAGCATAAACACACTCTTGTCTCTCAAGTCTTTGTTGTTTTTGTCTATCTCAGCACGGTCCTGTGTTCCTTGCCGTGCTCTGAAAATAGTATTTGGGAGACAAACAACTTCATTTTGCTGTGCATCAGTAATTAGCTGTGGAATTAGCGGGCTTGACGTGCCTCCACAGATCAGCCGGCCCTCCAGGGAGGCCTGCAGGTCCAGGCAAGCCGCATTTCCAATTATTGTGTTGAATTGCTAATTTAGTTATTGTGCCTGCCGTAATTGTGATGGGTATTGGGTGTGCAATTCAATTTGTTTTAAATATTTGTGGGCTGGCGGATTGGTAATGGAGCTGACCTATCTGCAGGCCTAGTATAGGAGTTAGGAAGTAGAGGAAGAAAAATCTTCAAAAAAGAAAGTGACTATAAGGATGTTTTGGTCCCTTTTTCAGACACACACACTCAGTGTCACAAAAGAGACTGATCTGCCAAATAAAATCTGTAACAATTCATTCTGTACAAGATATACACATGGTGAAACCTACACATAGAACTACAACAAACAATGGTGACCAGGCTACTTGTAGATCTTACAGTCATGTAATGCCTATAAGGCATTACATGACTATTTGCACATGATTATTTGCACATCCATACTGCAAATCATATGCAGTATGGATGTGGATGTGGCATAAAATTCATATGACGATATATATTGTGATGGGTGGTGGTAACAATTATATCATGATAATTTGTATAACACCTACAATAGAAATGAAAAAAATCACATATTAATTGAGTGGATGTATCTGTTTATATGTGTTGTAAGTCTTAATACTCGTTTGTGTGCATTTTATTTGTACATAATATTTGTAACTGTTTTAACCTCAATGGTGACGACCTGGTTAAATCAAGCTTAAATAAATAAATGAAAATTCTATAAAGAAACACAATAACTTTAATATAATAGATGTCTGTGTTGAATCCTGCTCTTTGTTCCCAGTGTTGTGGCTGGAACTTGTTGTCAGCTGCATTACTGGTATTCAAGCGCATGTATTGTTTTATGGTGGTAAAACAGATTGCTTGTATTTCCTGTCTTCCCCACACTTTGCAAAATACAGTTAATTCTCTCTGAAGGTAGGTATGCATGTGTGTGTGTGGGAGTGCATGTGTGTGTGCATGGGCGTGTGTGTGTGTGTGTGTGTGTTGACCTGTGATGGACTAGTGACCTGTTCAGGGTGGGCTCCGTCTTTATTACGCTGATGTATTTGTACAGCAACAAGTTTGCTGCAGTGACAATATACTGCAACAATATACTGATTTTTAATATTCCGATATGTTTCTTTTTGTTTCCACTTGTATAAATAAAGTGTAAATAAGAAAGTAAAAACAGTCATAGAGTCCTGAACGATGGAGGAAGTGCAGCATCAGCTCAGCCATTTTTAAGAGTACAGAGTATACTTAATTTCTCCTTCCCTATTTTTTTAACGCCAAAATATCCAATAACTTCCTGCAGTCCGAGAAGTTTGTAAATGTATTTGTAATCAGTTTCCAACCATGAAGAAGAAAGGTAAAAGGAAAACAATCAAAGTCAGTGTTATAGCTGCATCTCCCTCATTCACTGTAAATCTAGTGAAAGCAATAAGAACTTTGCCCAGAATTGTAATTCAAATGGAGTCTGCAGATCTGTGGTCAGTCATGAGTTGAGCCACCTGTACCAGTGACATGCAAGCTCATGTAGGTGTCATGCAATACAACTCTCCACCTCTCATAGTAACACCATTCCATTTTCAAACTAAACTAGCTCTAAGCTGTTCAAACAAGAGTCTGAAATCAACAACCCTCTAAGCCACAGAAGCATCACGTTTAGCTCCATGTTGATATGCTTCATCACACAGTTGCTGCAGATTTGTCTGTGGCACATCCAACAGCAGAATCTCCCATTCCACCACATCCAGAAGGTGCTCTATGGGTCTTTGAACCATTACAATCAACACATTGTCATGTTCGAGAATCTGGTTTGAGACGAACTGAGATTGGTGATATAGAATTATATTCCTGGAAATATCTATCAGAAGATGGGTTCACTGCTCATAATAGAATGGACATAGTCAATAAAAACACAGAACTAATCTCTGGTGTGCCAAGAAAATCCCCAACACGTTGTTAGGTTACACAACCACCTCCAGTCTGCACTGTTAATATGAGGATAGAACCACACTGTAAAACATTTAATTGGGTCTACTAAACGATGTTTGATTTTGAACTTCAATATGTGAAACTGATTATTTTGTCTCAACTCCAAGTTGAATAAACTGTGATTAAGTTATCACTAAAACTAAGAAATAAAAGTCAAGTCAAGTCAAGTGTACTTTATTATCAAAAATCTATGTAACAGGGTTAACACAGAAGTTTAAAATTGCGTTTCACCAGTCTCCAATGTGCAATTAAATTAAACATATAAATAAGACATTGACAGTAACCCCCCCCCCCCCCCCCCCACACACACACACACACACTGCAATACACTGTGCAATAAGAAGACAATAAGGCAATAAGAAGAATATATAGATGGACAATAAATACACAATCACACACACACACACACACACACACACACCCACACACACACACACACACACACACACACAGTGCAATAAGAAAACTAACATACTGATGGACAATACACAAAAATACACACCTGTATGGGCCCTACATAGCGGTGGGCCCACATGGGTTTGCCCATGTAGGGCCCATGTGGGTGGTGCCCCGCAATGTACTCTGAGCAGTGGCTAGCGATAACTGTAGCATTTGTACACCAGTTGTTGATGTAAATGCACACACCACCTCCCCAAGATTTACCCGTGCTGGCATGGTGTTGTAAGCCCCTCCAGTTGAATGGCACTGTCCGGAACGGTGTTGTGAAGCCACATCTCTGTTAGGATGATTGTGTTGCACTCTCTCACGTTTCTTTGTGTGGTTAAATCCAGCTTGAGATAGTCCATTTTATTTTCCAGTGACCGGACATTGGATAGGAGAATAGAAGGTAGTGCTGGCTAGTGAGGGTTTCATTTCAATCTGTTGGTGATGCCAGCTCAATAGCCTCCACTGGCGCATGCCAAGTCTCCCCTACCGCCTCAGCTGCTTCCAGTTTCAGCTGGTGGGAGGAGCCCGTTGCCTCGGAGAGCCCTTGTCTCACTGGGGTATGATTCCCATACCGAAAAGAGTTTCTCAATCCATGGCGAAGTTAACCCCTGACATATCCTTTGTAGTGTAGTTACTTCTCAGTCCAAGTAATGTACTCCTGTTGTACGTGATTCTTGAATAAGATTGTGACGGTACGGACAACATATTTAACATAAAAAGCACATTGCTATCAGGAGCTGGCTTGGCCGCAGCCACACCAGGCGCCGCCATCTTGAAGGTGTGAGTGGGAACTTGTATACCAAATGTACATGTAAATGTTATTGTAACTCATTAATTCAGAGTTATTGTAAATGGTGATTGTGACGGGTCCTTGTCACTTTTGTGAATGAACCCCTGTTTTTGTTTGTTTGTTTTCTCCTTGCAGTTGGTTGGCTGGAAACGGTTTAAAAGTAACAAGCCCCACCCACCAGTGAACGAGGAAGTTTGGGTGAGCACCAGGTTGGTAGCGTGTCTCCGAGCCTCGCTCCCGCTCCTGTTCTATTGATGCCACTTTCTGTTTGTTCACCACCTCATTGTGTTGTTTAGTCTGGGAGTCTTTGGCTAAGCCGAGTTTTTCTGGTTTTTGGTTGTAGGGCGAGTGATCTGGTGAGGCAGGGTGAGGGGATCGGACCGAATTCGACGGCCAACTGCTGGCTGGTTCGTGAATGCTCCCACACTTTTGTTTATTTTCCTACGATGCCCCAGTACCTCTATATCCAGCATTGGGTTGAATAAAACCTCTTTGTTATATGTAACTTGGTCTGGACTCCTTATGTTTTGTGTCCAGTGTGGACCGTAACAATGATGGCTGCTGGCAGGAAAGACAGAATTTCCAGGACTGGAGCGATCTGTGGAACACAGCCGCCTTTTTCCTGCACTTACAGAAACACAAACATGTTGTTGTACATGTAGGCACTTCATATGGCCAAATGGCCAGGAACAAATAGTTCATGATGAAAAACTCATTTACACACATTTATGCATTCAAAGACATGCAGATAATGTGAAAACAGCCATTTACACTTGGTAGTTGTTTGATCATCAATTAAGCTCCATATCTGTGAGGCTGTTAGATCTCCTGGGTATTGTGTTTTTCCTCTTACAGTCCACAGAACCAGACAACATCCAAATTGGCACATTGTCTGTTTGTACTTACAACCCAATAATGTTATTTTTATGCTTGTATGAGAAATCTTGAAATCAAACTAAATATCTAGCTGATCTTTGTTTTTCTAAATTATATTAAAAACCTTATGTCAAATGGGTTTATTTAGAAACATATCATTGTTTCATTAATCATTTAAATATTTATTTGAATCTTTTTGCTAGAAAAAAAACCTTGATGATTTTTAAAATCTGAACCCACACAAGGCCACATTTATATATGCAGGCTAAGCAGTAGTGCTAGTGCCAAGATTTTTTGTTTCTTATAATTTTATTTTTATCTTTTGCTTTAATAAAAAGTTGTTGTTTTTTTTGTTTTTGTTTTTTTTTTTCTGACAGACATCATACATGT
Source organism: Poecilia latipinna (assembly GCF_001443285.1). Lineage (NCBI taxonomy): Eukaryota > Metazoa > Chordata > Actinopteri > Cyprinodontiformes > Poeciliidae > Poecilia > Poecilia latipinna. Next base: position 42,240 of record NW_015115353.1, read on the forward strand.
ACTCTGAATACATCAGTAGTAAGAATGAAAAAAGGCTGCGTGACCGATATGCTGCCAGGCAGTGTTGAAGCATTTCACAAAAACAACATTGTAAAATGAATACCACCTTCAAATTCTTCAACTTCATCTCAAATCAGTTAGGAGACAACAGGAACCTGGACAAAATTGGGCCAGGTTCAAAATCCTGGGAAGAAGTCTTGTCTTCTTCTCAATCAAATAATATCAAATCATAAGTTAACAGACATGACATGTTTAAAATAAATCTTTCTCCCATTCTGTTCACTTTAAACTGTAGGAATTTATCTGTAGATATCTAAATGCATTGAGTTGCTGCCATGGAATTGGCTGAGTTTTTAATTGTTAACAAGCAGTTGAACAGCTGTACATACTACTGTGGCTGGTAAGTGTAAATTTCTTTGAAATTATTATGACAATTGTAACCAGAATATTTTTTTTTTCCATTTTTGTTAGATTCAGTTTTATTTATTTTTCTTTAAAGATTTATTTAAAAACTAAAATGCTCCTTTCCTTAATTTATTCAGCACAAAATAAACCAAGCGAGAACAAAACACGCTGTTCTAATGTGGTTTTAAAGTCACATGACAGCTACAGGTCAGCCTCCTAAATTGACAGCTCCTGCTTATATGGCTGATGAACAGCAGCCTAGGTAGGAGACGCTGTCAGACGCAGGTGTGCAGACGTGCAATTGTTGAGCCAAACGTTTCAGCGATCACACGGTTTGTCAAGTGGGAACTGGCCAGGTTCTGTTCCAGATTCCCATTCAGGGATTCTGGATCTAGGTTCAGTCCTAGATCGTATGGTTACCATAGCGTCCAGACTGGCGAGCTAACCCAAACAGCGGATCACAGAAACATCACATCCTTTCAACTTCTTCCAAATTGGTAGGAGACATTCATTTAGCATTATTGACAAATGGTAAATGCTAGGAGCATAACCTTTAATTTTCAAGTTTGGTCCGGGACATGATTAGGGATTTCATTGATTGATGACAACATCTGGGTTTTTATCATTTTCAGGGGACCAAAAGTCATCCTTAACCCTTGTGTTTACAAATGGGGTCCAACCGACCCCACACACATAAAACTTGTGTAATTTGCCACAGTCCTCTACGTTTGCCTCAGTCCTCTCACGCACAAGGGTTAAAACAACTGCAATAATTGGAACAAAATAGCGTTTCTCCTCCCAGACCTGCTGCCTAGTCTTTGGTTCAAAACGAAAAGCGGTGAAGGCTGTGACTATGTATTTATACAGGTGGAGCAGAGCAATGCAGGTATATATGGAACGCAGTGGACTGCTGTAGCTGGTACTTAGTATAGTTTTATGGACAAACCTTTCCCAATTAAAAGACTTCAATACGTTTTCCTTATTCAGGTTTGTAACTAACATCTCTGAGGTTTAACCACCATTAATGGCATTAAAAGAAAGACATTATATCAACAGGACGTTTAAACAATATCCACAAGTCATAATTATGCTCCTTCAGTTTGTGAATGTGAAAACAGCAGTAGAAATGCTTTTTGATGCTAAGAAAAAAGAAGGAATATAATCAAAACAGTGTGATTGCCTGTGATTCATGCCAAAATGCATCTAATCTCACATTAAAATATATTAATCTGCTTTTTAATTGGCATCTTAAAAATAACACTTATGAAATTAGCAGAGAAAAGACTTGTATGGTCAATTACAGCTAACACTTGGGTTTGGCACAGGAGCCATTGGACACAAGCCATAAGTATTTAAATTACACAGAACCAGAGGGCCTGATTACAGCTATGCTGAATTTAGAAGCTGTAATTGTACTCACAGTCACACAATAATGTTATTCAAAGGCTCTTGTTCGAGGTAAGAAGGCTTTCCTGAATGGTGTAAAGGACTGAAATGTAAATTATAAAATCATGTTCAGGTGTCATATTGATTTGAGTGGAAAAACACTTGTCACTTCCAGATTCAAATGCATTTACAAGCAGGTCAAAGCAAAAACATAGTTGCGCAATTTGAATCTTTGAATTTATTTATGGACACTGGGCTTTTCAAACGAGATTGACAAAGACTGCAAGAATTATTTTTCTGGAAATTCACAAATCTCTAAAAAAAACTTTACAACTCAATCTTATGTCTTTTTTAACCTATATGTTTTGCTAGATGTGTATAAAAGTTGTACACCCTGAAGCTTGTCTATGTGTTAGAAAAAGACCATATGGTTCTTGGTTATTGCTGATGTATGTAACTTAATAAAAAATGTTTTTGTACATATAAATATGTAAACAAACATTTTTATTAACAAATTTGTTAAAACTGTCACCATATTGTGACAATATAACATGAAACAGATAATTTGCAAAAAAAAAAAAAAAAATGAACCTCTTACCTCCTCCCAGTGTTACTATTGCTATTTGAAGAAATACACCGCTCCCGGTCAAAAACAACCAATCAGAATCAGGAATAGTGTCCTTTTTTTTTCTAAATTAGACATTTTTTGGCTGTGGTGGCCTTTCCTTCACAGTAGATTGGCAGGAAAGCGGTTTGTGAGAGAAGGGGAAAACATGGGGCAAAGGTCAACAGGCCAGGATTCAAACCAGTAATGGCCTCATCAAGGATGGGCCATCACTGTGCCACCTTTGAGCCCGAGAAACAGTAACTCAGTACTGTCAATCATGCTTGTATGTGCACCACTAAAAAAAAATTAACAAAAGAAATGTTTTTATAGAGGCTGCACAGTGGTGCAGTTAGTAGAGCTGTTGCCTTGCAGCAAGAAGGTTCTGGGTTTGATTCCCAGCCCAGGGTCTTTCTGCTTGGAGTTTGCATGTTCTCCCTGTGCATGTGTGGGTTCTCTCAGGGTACTCTGGCTTCCTCCCACAGTCCAAAAAAATGACTGTTAGGTTAATTGGTCTCTCTAAATTCTCCCTAGGTGTATGTGTGCATGGTGTTTGTCCTGTCTGTCTCTGTGTTGCCCTGTGACAGACTGGTGACCTGTCCAGGGTGTACCCCGACTCTCACCTGGAATGTTAGCTGGAGATAGGCAACAGCACCCCTCCCGACCCCACTAGGGACAAGGGTGTACAGAAGATGCATGTTTTTATATTTTTTTAATAACATTGTCTCATGGACGTTGCCATATTGTTTATGCTGCAACATATCTGGGGTAAATGATGTATGCTAGGTCCGACAGCAGTAGCTCCGTCCAGCCAAAACAGCAATGGGTCGATTAAGACAGGTGATTTGAATTGACAGTTTGCGGAGCTGCTAGCAGCTGAATCAGGCGTAGTAAAACAGGGAAACATCTAAACCATACAGGATAGGTTGCCTTGAGGACCAGGGTTGGGAAACACTGCTCTACACCATAACAGTGTTCACTGTTCTTATTGAGCCAACTTACTGCCCAGATACAGCAACAATGATTAGCAAAAAACATGTTAACTAAACCATCCAGATCTGTAGATGGGAGTGAAACCAACAGAACCAAAATATTTATTTGTAAAAAAGCAAACATATGGAATATGTAATGGAAGACTGGACACTCTTAGTGTGTCGTTGAAGCCGGATAGGAATGACCAGAACACACGTTATAGGTCTCAGTGTTTTCCAACATGTTTGTGTTCTATTTAAACAGCTAAAGAAGACATTTCTCATCAGAGCATGTTAGCCTGTGGCCAGAAACCCGTTAACACAGAGGCCTCAGCTACAAAGGAGGACCACGAAATGTCACAAATCAAAAACTCAAAATTCCTCAGTCACCGAGGGGGAAAAAAAAACACACCGCCACCACACCACGATATTGCCTTTTGGTCTCGACTTGATAGGGGCAAAATGCATATTCATGAAGTAAGCAACTTGTGATCCCAAACAAAGTAAAGCCCTGGCTTAGGGAGATTGGGCCTGCCGTTAATGACTTCTTCGTTTTAAGCCTGCATAAGAAAGCCCCCCGATTTCCCTGCGCTTGTAGTCCATGAGAATATTTAATACTGTTATTAATCATTTTTAATCCGTTTGCTTTTAATTAAGAAACAGCATGTTGCTGTCCTATCAGCCTGTGCCAGCGCACAGATTAATTGTAGCTTAAGATAGCCAGCCGTGATTGGTGTAATGTATTAGCTAACAAGGCGCCCAGCTTCTAAAGATACTTGTACACTACCTTGGGAACTTGGCACGACTCCAGGGCCCCTCTCTCGTCACATTCTCTCTTCTTCCTCTATCTGTTGTCCCGTGTGTCTTTCCTGTTTGATGCTGCAGTCAGGCGTCTTTGGAAAGCCTTCTCTCTCATCTCGGCATGCTGCTGTGTTTGTAGCACCATTACTCTGATGGCTGGCCAGGCTATCCCTGATGAGGGAACATGATGGAATGGAGTCTTTCATTTTGTTTCTGCCCACAGGCGATACAGTGTAACCTATAGCCCCCCTCTTGCCAGGATGGGACTTTTGTAAAGACAGGTTCAATTTGACATGCTTGGCCCCCAGTCTGGATTAGGATGTCAGGGAATTGTGGTTTGATGGCTACATCCTCATTAAGTTGTTGTTTTGTCCTGAGGATTTTGTGAGTGGGAGATGCTTTACCATAAGTATGACTTAGAGTACCACTAACACTAAAACAAGAGACAGCATTAGTGCTTCGAGAAGCAAAGCTATGATGTGATGCCAATAGGGATGTTGATGGGGACAGTCTGGCCTGCCTGCTGTCCATCCCTGGGTGAAAGGTGCACCCAAGGATGGACCTTTTATTGCAGAGCTTTCCACAACTCTTCATATTTGCTAATCATATTATTATCACTGAAGAATATACAGCTCTGGAAAAAATGAAGAGACCTCTTCACTGAAAACCTCATGGTTATTCCACCAAATATTGATTTCTGAACTTTTACTGAGTCCAAACATTAGTATTGTTGTTTCTATATGAATATGAACTTGTTTTCTGTACATTATTTGGAGTCTGAAAGCACTGCATCTTTTTATTATTTTTGGCTGTTTCTCACTTTCTGCAAATTTCTGAGACATGTCAGTAGTTCATAGAATTAAAAAAAACAATGTTCATTTCACTCAAACGTATACCTATAAAAACAAAAATCATAGAAGCTGATCATTTTAAGTGTCCTCTTTTTTCTACAGCTGTATGTTAAAGTCATAACCATTTGTAATAATGTTTTAAAAAAGTATAATCTCATTTGCTCACTGAATGAATTTCTTTTAATGATTTAGAGAATTATCTGGAGATGCAGCATATTAGAAGTTTTGTCAGAAAACTAGTAAACTAGTACCGGGTTCAGTTAGAGCCCGGCGAAATATTTGGCTTGTTTCAACAATAAAGCTACTCTAGTACAAGCAGACCCCTCATTATGGACTGACAATTTATGTTGTCATTTGGAGGTCTGGTATTATCTGCAAACAATACCATAAATCTATGGTTAATGACCGTAATATGCAAATAGTGGTTTGTTTTTGGTTTATCTCATAATCTTCATAGTCAAGTCAATAACCAAAGATCAAAGAGTACTTGTGTATATTTGACACAAAAACCAGTTAGGGAATGCTGACCTTCACAACCTGAATGTTATTATTATATTCATTCTTAAAGTAGCCCTTTGCCGAGAAGCCAAAGGAGTGGCCCCGGCTCCAGACGAGTTTAACAGGGGGGGCATCGACTTATTTTGGGGGGGGGCAAAATGAATCTACGTAGCTGTATATAGACAACAACATCAGTAGCCTGCAGGCTACTTGTTAACAAGCTTAAGGTGCTGTATTGTTATTAGCTAGTCATCTTTTAGCTAACATTACCTGCATCCAACAGCTTTACTCAACTCAGTCGGTTAGTTTGGGGGAAAACTGTGAAAAGTTCTTTTCGTTTTGCTGGTTTGCTGTCATAATTTGCTGGCTGACTCTGTGGGCGGGCAATGTCCCCCAATGCCCGCCCATGCCGCCGGGCCTGCAAAGGGGCACACTGCCCCTCACTCTGTCTGGGACTAAACTCCATCGACTTCCTTCATTTTTTGGTTCGAAACAACAAACATTGCAGCTAAGCTCTACTCTGCTCTGCTCTTTATTCAATGCAAACTGATTGCTGTAAGACCGGTCTTA
>NW_015115353.1:52074-53131 GCF_001443285.1 Poecilia latipinna
TCTACGTCATGATTCTATGTTGTTGATTAAATGAAATCTTATGGTAATGACATGTCTGACAGATATAGCTGGTGTTCTATCACATAGCCATACATGCAGTGAGTACCATGCCAGCGCATGCGCATTAAGTCCGACCGTCAGTGGAGTTGTCAGTATACACAACAAGTTATGATGAAAATAAGTAATTAAATTGTTTATAATATGACATAATGTGATAACTAGATAGATATACATGCGTTGTCGTGGTTTCAAAGTGTATTTAAAGCAGGTCTGGCTGCAGCTAGATGCCATACAACTGTTAATAACAAAGTGTATGATGATCTACGTCATGATTCTATGTTGTTGATTAAATGAAATCTTATGGTGATGACGTGTCTGACAGATGTAGCCGGTGTTCTATCACATAGCCATACGCTGTCAGGATAGCATACATGCAGTGAGTACCATGCCAGCATATGCGCATTAAGTCCGACCGTCAGTGTAGTTGTCAGTATACGCAACAAGTTATGATGAAAATAAGTAATTAAATTGTTTATAATATGACATAATATGATAACTAGATAGATATACATGCGTTGTCATGGTTTCAAAGTGTATTTAAAGCAGGTCTGGCTGCAGCTGGAGTCAGCTACAACACACGCCTGTGTAAAACTCACTTAACCGCTAAGTCAGGACGCTCTACGTCATGATTCTATGTTGCTAGCATACATGCAGTGAGTACCATGCCAACGCATGCGCCTTAAGAAGTCCGACCATCAGTGGAGTTGCCAGTTCAGCATACACAACAAGTTTTGTCGAAAATAAGTCATTAAATTTTTTATAATATGACATAATATGATAACTAGATAGATATACATGCATTGTCGTGGTTTCAAAGTGTATTTAAAGCAGGTCTGGCTGCAGCTGGATGCCATACAACTGTTAATAACCAAGTGTATGATGATCTATGTCATGATTCTATGTTGCTGATTAAATGAAATCATATGGTAATGACAGCGTATGCATGTCTGAGCTAAGCGTACGACTATCTGACAACGTATGCTGATCTGACAGAACA
>NW_015115353.1:58528-74768 GCF_001443285.1 Poecilia latipinna
AAAAAGTTATTAAAAATAAGTTTTTGTCTAAATTAAGGTGAATTCATGGTTCCTTTTTCCACATAATGAAATGTAATGTTTATGACAAAAAATAAATAAATAATAATTATGTGATCGGTATCGGTATCGGCAGAAAAAAACCTAATCGGCACATCTCTAATAATAATAATAAAACACATTCAAAAATGTAATTGTTGACAGATATTTAGTATAACGATTAGAACCCAACAAAACAAGAAAAAACTATTTTATTTTGATTCTAGAGATGGTGATTTTTTTAAATACACTTGAAGCTTAAGCGGATAAAGTAGACTGTAAATTTTTTCCTGGGATGAATACAGTATATCCATCCATTAAAAAACAAATCACTTCCTTATGTTGCAAAAAATGATGAAATCATCAAAAGATAACATTGTTTTTATTCCACGCCAAATGTCAATTTACACATTTTTATTTCTTTAAAGTCACATGAATAAAATGATCATATTTGAGAAAGTGAAATACAAATCATTGAAATTTAAGTAATGTATTCAAATTTCTTTTATTCTGTTAAAATGAGCTTCTTTCTACACAGACAACATGGAGTAAAATGTACCCAAATGAAATGTTTGCTAAATGTTTGTAATGTTTCAATAAACCAATTATATTGATTCAATTCTAAAAGTTTGTTTTAGAATTGTTGGGTATAATACATGTGTAAATGGCAAAGAAATGTGTCTAGTCACTGTTTGACTGACTTACTGACTGATTGATTGATTGATTGATTGATTGATTGATTGATTGATTGATTGATTGATTGATTGATTGATTGAAACAGACTCATGGTCCACAAGACATGATAATATACAAAATAAAATAAAATCTTATAAAAGACTTGCATACCAAAGCCGACTGGTATCGTAGCGCACTGATATAACTTAACTGAAATAACTTGACTTAGGAGATGGGAAATCTATTCGTGGAACTAAAAAATACAGCTAGACTAAAGAAAAATGGTGACAGTGAGGTAGAGAGAAGTGCTGATGGACCTTGGCTGATTGGATGGACAACTCAAAGAGTCAGGATGGAAAACTAAAAGTTATGAATAACTGTATAACCAGTTGGACACAAGCAGGAAGGACTACATTACAATCAATAGAAGACTGAATAAACAAGCTTTAAAACTATTAGATTACAAAAACCTTCATAGCATTGTTGCAGAGTTTTAGCTAAGTATAAGTATAATCTTAAAACAGGATTAAATTATTTGATATTTTAAAGGTGTATAATATATTTGTGTGGTCTGTCTGCTCCTCCATTAAATGACTTTATTAACCAAACTCTCCACAAGTATCTAATAAACATCCCCTGACACTCAGAACACTGTATTAACAATTGAGGAACATTACAATTTAAGCAGTTTCCTTAATCCATTAAAGAGAGGTTGGTAATTAATAATTATAAATGTGTGATCATATGTAGATAAATGATTGTGGTACATGGGCAATGTGTTTTTGATTTTCTGTATTTTCTAGTTTGCCAATCAACTAACTGAATGTTTTGCTCTATGCCACAAAACCTGCAAATGAAAATGAGCCTCTGTTGTTAAATATGGCACATTTACATCATAGACTGAAACACCAATTGTCAATATGCAATGTCCCCTTTAAATAAATACACATTCACTGAACAGTTTGTCTGGTGACTAAATAACAGCCATTGTTATGAGTGAGTGAATGAAAATGATATTCAGTTGAGATTTTTTGTTTATGTCCAAAAGTTTCTATTTTGAGTTTTATCCTTTTTTCTAAAGTTTGGCTTGGTAGAGTTTGGTACATTTGTTTAGAGTTGTAGCAGTTTTGAATTTTATTGACTAGAGAATACTAGAGAAACGTGCAAAGCAATGTATTCATGAGTAATTATAGAAAAAACACATATCAAGTGACGGCAACATGTTTTAAGTGAAAAGTCTGGACTGCTGGCTGTCAGCTTCGTCTGCTTCAAAAACCCGACTCCATAGAGGTGAGTTTGTGTCTGCATGTGGAGCAGGGTGTGATGGTAATCTAGTGTATGAAAGAATAAATAGACGACTATTTTCAGTACTAATCTCAGCATCTGCCTCAAAGGGACTCTTTGTCTATCTCCCTCTCTTTCTCTCTCACTCACACATACACTCACACACGCTCACACACATCGAGTCTACTCTCTCCAGTGAAGAGGAGCCCATTGTGTGAGATGAGAGTTGGATTGGATGGCTCCCTGGGGAGCTGCTCTCCATTAGCTAAGGTGATCTAACAGGTAATCAGCAGATAATTAAAAGGCTTCACTTGTCTGATGGGGGGGGGCTGAGGGAATCTTAGTTTTATGTGTGTGTGGGTGTGTGAGTGTGTGTGTTATGTTTAAGGGGTTGTTTGCACACACACATGAACTTTTGTCTGTGTACCTGAGTCTGTGCTGTCATTTTTGAATGTCACCAGGGCAGGAGGTTCGGGGACGCTTCATGGTACGACGGGACATGAATCACTTTAATAGACACCCATCCCTTCTGGAAACGTGTCTATCAACGGATATTAAAAGGGGAACTCCAGGTTAAGCTAGCTAAAATATCTGCCCATAAACTGATATGGGGAACAGCCTATTGGCAACTGTATTGCTTCCTCAAACTGATATGTTAAAACCCATTTCACCATTATGAGGACACTGGTGTCCTCATGCAAACATTGGAGAACATGTAATTGTTTTGATGTTGACAGTTAAGGGGTTAAATAAAAATGATTTTCAAAAGAAATGAAGGAAAGTTGTTGTTTTTTTCTCTTTGCTGGGTGAAGGTAACATACCTTCCATTACTTGATTCCAATATTTGACTAAAAACTGCTTTCTAAAGTCCTGACATGCTTGTTGGGGTACCTGGTGTCAACCTAAATATTCTGTAGGATTAGTTGATCAGTTTTTTTAACTGGCACACCACAGGTGGGTAGAGTACCCAAAAATTGTACTTAAGTAAGAGTAGTGCTGTACTTCAGCTTAAGACCTAGATCAGTGGTGCCCAATGTGGGTCCTGGAGGGCCGGCATCCTGCATGTTTTAGTTCTCTCCCTGGTTTAACGCACCTGGATCCAATGATGACCTAAGAAGAACATTGGCCTGCTGAAAAGGTTGTTACTACCACAAGGGAGGAAACTAAAACATGCAGGATAAATAAATAACACAAACACTAGAAAATAACAACTTGGATGAAAGAAACATGATGAAGAGATACAAGGAGAAAACGTAGAACAGATCTAATACAAACTGAGGAACAAAGAAATTAGAAACAACCATAACGGCTAGATATAGAAATACACCTAACTAGAAATCATTAAAGTATAGAGTAGACTCAGACACTAAAATGTAACTAGACATAGAATAACCAGATAGCTGGAAACACTACGAGGGGGTTGAAATTAAAAAAATAAAAAACACAAAACTGAGAAAGATCCAACAAGATCCCAGTAACAAGTAAAACAAAAATTTAGCTAAAATGTAATTGATAAATAAAAATGAAAAGCAAAAACAAAACACACAAAGCTATGTTTTAGCTTGAGATGTTGCTTAATTCTGGTTTAAGCTTTGTTCAATTCCAGTTTGTGATTATTTACCATTTCCAACAGTTGATATGGAAAACTAAGTAGCTTTTCACACTAGACCACAGAAACCTGGTGCACTCCCAGCTGTTCACACTCATTTTTGTCTGCAACAGTTTCTGACAGAGAGGACTGTGATAACGGGTCAATGTCTATTTTCTGCCAGACTTAAAGCTTCACTGTGTTGTCAAAATTACCCCCAGCCCCATTGTCTGAAAGGAAGCACAATAAAAACAGAAAAATAAAAAAGATGTGTGTGTTTCATTTGTGTGTGTGTGTGTGTGTGTGTGTGTGTGTGTGTGTGTGTGTGTGTGTGTGTGTGTCTCTTTGTGACATCTACATGAGCCAGAAACTAGTGGAAACAAATCAATATTTGACAATGAATTTGATTTGAGGGTTTTGTTGTGATGTGAGACGAATGTCTAGACAAAAGACATCGACACTGAAATGCATTTAAACTCACATATTTTCTGTAACAAACAAGCTAAAGAAATGCTGAGCAATCAGAGGAAAAAGGAATGTTTAACATTTTTTTGTGGGTTGCAGGACAATAAGGACAATCTGGATGGTAAGAATTTTTTAAACTATTAATCTCTACTGATATTTTATTGCAGGAGATGAAAGAACCAGTTCTGAACTAGTTCTGCCAGCCCTTCATTAAAGGTGTTAAATATATTTCACATCTTGCTAAAGTTAGTTTTGCATTTTACTGCAGTCCCGTTAATTTGTGAGTAGCATAACATACATAGAACTTAAAACTATATTGGTCACCTAAGAAAAAGAAGAATAGATGCTATGGATATTTCTAATAAATTATAGTGAAAGAATGGTGGAATCAAAATGAAATACAATTGAATCATTTGGTTGGATATTAAAAAAGTAATATGTTAATCAAGTAATATTATCCCTTCTCTCTGATTCAACATGAAATTTTCACAGCTTCATTGTTCTGCAGTCAACTATGTATGTAGTGATTATTTATCTGATGCCCCTTTTGAAGATTTGCCACCTGAACATGATGGAGGGGTTTCAGTTCTATGTGGATTCTGAGGATGGATCAGATAAAGAGCAACATTTTCAATGAATATAAGACTACAGTAAGAACAGTAGGAACAGTAAGAGATGAGTACCGTCCAGGAGCCAGACCTGGAAATAATGCTACATCTTCAGTAAAACAATTTGGCTACATAAATCATAAAGGATATATATGTAAAACAACATCCAGAAGAAAGCATTGAACAAGTTTTGAATTCTGCAGTTCTTTGCTTTCAGTTCCTCATCTCATCATAATGAAAACACAGATAGAGCAGGAAGCTGAAATCAGAGACATACTGTACTTTAATAGAAGACACAGAAAAGTGTGGTTCAAAACAGGAGGACATGCAGTGTGTTTAGCGTGTAGAGGATGTGAGCAAAGACAACCAGAAAGAAGGTTTTAAAACATACTAAGATGTGCTCATTACATCCATGGGTGGGAGCTGTGAGCATGGCCAGTGATCACCAAATGTGTGCATGTTTCTGGATTTGCTAGCATGCCTCCCTGTGCTCCTCAACATGTATCCATGGGGTATGAATGTGTTTGCTGATATGCATTTGCTTATGTTTATGTGCACACAAATAATTTGGCTGTTTTCAGTGTGTTTGTATGGACACAGTTGGCAGAGAGGTGGGGGTTAAGCTGGTGCTGAGGCTCCTGTAATGAGTAAGCGTTGGGTGGCCGGTGCTAAGATAAATGGCGGGGGCCCGCCACTAGTGCAGCAGTCAGCAGGATGCACCGGGGCCAGAGGCTTGTTTGTGCCAAATGGAGCTCACAGAATATCAAAGGCCAACCATCCAGAAGACGCAAGCGTCTGACAAATTTTAAATTAACCAGAAAGAAAAAGGAGGAGGGGGTTAAAGGGTGAGAGGGGGCTGGGGGTGTGGAAAGAAAGAGAAGAGAGTGCAATAGTGAAAGGAGAGAAAGAAAGATCAAACTTTGGAAATATAGAGAATAAAGAAGGAATAAAGGGGAATAAATCATGAAAAGTCATAAGACGATATTCATATTTCATTCAAACCTGTCCTCTACTCCTCGATTCTATCGGAATAATAACAACATTGCCATGTTTCAGCTGTTATTATCCCAATGGTATAAATGGTACAATCAGTAAAAATGGAGGGCAAGTGTCACAATGTCAACACGTTCCCTTTCTCCTGCATGTCACTAACTAGTGTTTAGTGAAAGCTGTTGCTGCGCTTTAGAAAACTAGAGAAAAATCAGTGGTCAGATACAGGTTCAGATTTCTGAGATATATATATATATATATATATATATATATATCTATATATATATATATAGATATATATATATATGTGTGTGTGTGTTTGTATGTGTAGAATTTTATTGACTCCTTTTGTTTCCATCTGTTGCCTATTTAATCTCAGGTCTGGAGTCACAGAACTGGTTTGTTTTCAGGGTTCATTTTCTGCACAGTGCTGGTACTTAAACTAACAGGTTTGGTATAGAAACAAGACAAAATATTTTAGGTCAAACTAGGATTGTGGCTAACTGTTTAATTACACTGCTTCAATATTTTTAATCAGCACAATAGGTAACATGTAAAGTAGTGTCGGAGCGTGTGTCAATTTTTATGAATCACACATCCATGCTTGTATCGACGGTGAAGGTGGTGACATTTGAAGCCTTGCAATCGCGCCCAAACTTGTGACTGTTTCCCCATAACATTTTCTTGTGTTATGAATTTATTGCTTGCTTGTGTGTTTGCAATGAGAATCTTTTTTGCCATGGACTCAATAGTGGGGACGGGGCACGGGGGCAGGGTGCTCCAGGAATGTGCTCTGGGGAATTAGGAAGCACTTTGTATGAGCAAGTGTTTAGGCACCCCAAATGGCTGCCACAGAAGATTCAACGATTCAAATAAATGGAAGACTCAAAGTAATACTCCATGTATGTTTTTGATGAACTCAAAAATTACATAATACCCCCCTGCCTCCTTTATGATTTAATAGCGTGTTTAATTCTGAAGTATCCATTTATCCACCCATCAATTATATAAAGCTGTTAATGCATCCAGGATTGTGGGGTCCTGATGCTTGTAGCCAGGGGTCATTGTTCAACCTAGACAGCTCACCAGTCCATGACAGGGCTACACAGACATATGCAGGACTAACAATCTCACACACACACACACACACACACACACACACACACACACACGCACACGCACACAGTCTTAACAACAGTTCAGAAAAGCCAGTGTATCAGACATGCTTGTTTTTGGGTTGAATAGAGAACATGAAAAAAGTCTGCAGTAGACCGGGATTCAGACCCCCTGTTGCTGCCAGACGACAGTGCTAAAAACTCCACAGTCACATATTTCTTCCCATTATTCTTTTTTCATTTCCATTTTTACTCTGTTGTTGCTCTGGCATTTACAGAAAGCACTAATTAAAGTTTCAACATTTGCCCTTATGAACTGAAGAATTTCATAGAAAACTGTAAAACAATGCTTTTGTTGTTACCATTAACACAGACAAGCATTTCACTCTTTGATGCTTTCAACAGGCTTCTGTGCAACATCCATTATATTAAAATGTACAACTGTATTCACCATTTTAAAGATTCAGTAAATCCAATTTCCAATCATTTCAAATTGCAAGTAGATTTTAAAATGGGATTTTCTTTATTTATTTACATGCCAGAGAGCATGCATGTAGCGCTCTTCCAGCAGCACACAGCAACAACAACACACCACTTCAGCTATTATCTTTGCGTCTTTACTCATTTCATTCCAGGTCTCAGTGTTTGTTCCCACCCCATCCTCCTTCTGCTGCTGTCTAAATCAGACTGTGCCTCCCCCACATCCCCAGTAAAAGAGTTTTCTTTTACTAATGTCAATTTACAGCCTAGCAAGAGCTCCCTCTAATCTTTTCCCACTCATTACACACAATTTCCAGTGCGTTCAGCTAGGATCCTGATTGGTTCCTTGCTGTGTGTGCAGCGAGGGGTGCTGTGATTGTTTATTATTTATTTGTTTATTTATTTACACCGGTGCCCCAACTCTTTTTCTCCCCCCTCCACTTTCCGGCTTTTCAGTTTCTTCACCCACTTGCATTTCAGTCCCACAGTCCCTAGTCTGCATTTTCTATGAATAATCAAAGTAGTGCCGAAGCATGTGGCCCTGCTCTCCTGTATCCGTTTCTCCAGAGCGGAGACTTACTGACTTCTGAAGGACATATTTCATATGAGGTGGACTTTTTTGACCTCCAGTCACAACTTAAGAATTTGTGTTTATGAACAAATTAATATTCTTCATATCACTACACATTCATCATCTGAAAATCAGATGAGGAAGTATAGAAGTGCCTTTCAAAAGGGTTAGGAAGGAAACTATAAGTGAGGCAGGATGCAGAACAGCTCAAACTGAGTAGAAACACAATTCTTAATTTGAAATGAAGTCTAGGCATAAATTCAAACTGGAAGAAGCTTCAGCCTCACCTGCATCATCCAGTCAGGCTGTCATGTACGTCTACCAGAGCCAATCAGCATCAGAACACATCTCATCTTAGCCAATCATCAAACAAGCCTCTATCCATGCCTCCGTCTTCTCACCAGCCCAGCTTCGACCCACATCCACCTCTTCTCCACCTTTGTCCTCCTGTCTCCTTCAGGCTACCGTCCTCTGTTTGGCCTCCACCACCAGTGTCCGGGCTCCAGGGAGGAAACGTCCTTAATCCTTATTCTAAGCTGATCATCCAAGCTTATTGCAATTTACAGAGTTGAGGTCCAAGTGCCAAAACCTTAATTCATTCATGTCAAATAAAACTTTGCAATTGCATCTCTTTCTTTGTGAGTCTCTCCAGGTTGAATTTCTTTAAAATGTAAATAAAAACAGAAGAACAATATTCTCCCAAGCTAACGCTCCTGCTTTGTCTTACTATGTTTTGGGAGAAATCTCTATCAGATACAAAGTTCTTGGTTGAATGGGCATTATTTTGAATCTAAATCTGACTCAGACAGACGGGCAGAGAGACAGACAAATTTAAGACAGTGTTTTCTTATTAAATATATTTTAAAAACAGCTACAAACCTACCAAAACATAGACAACTGAGGACAACACACAGAACAAAGAGACCTTAGCCTTAGAAAATCTATTAGTTGTGCACTCTATAGTTCTGCTATGACAGCAGTTGTTGAAAAAAGCCATAAGAAGTCCTTCTGGCAGTTTAATACAGGCCACAAAAAAAACCCAATGTATTTGGAGGAAAGCAAAAACTGATTGGGGGACACTTTTCTTCAGCAAGGACAAAGAGGCTGGTCGGACCTGAAGGTGGATGAAGATAAATACAGGCAATCCTGGAAGAAATCCTGTTAGAGGCTGCAAGAGACGAGACTGGCAACGAGTCTCACCTTTCAGCTGAGCAACGAGCCCTGACACAGAGGAAGCCACAATAGAAGGATTAGCTCAAACCCTCGCATGAGAACAATGATCTCAAAGACAACAGCAGATCTACTGCTGGAAGGCCCAGTCAGACTCAAGACCTAAATCAAATGAAGAATTTGTGGCAAGACTGGAAAATCACTGCTATCTGTCAAATCTGATTAAATTTAAGTAATTTAAGCAAATCTCTATATACGGTGGCCTCAGAGGGTCAGGATAAGGGACACACTATTTAAAAAAAAAAACAATTTAAAAATCATACTTGTGAATGCAATGTGTCAAAATATAGAACATACAAGAGAATTAATACTTTTGCAAGGCTCAGTTATAAAACAAATGTGATTAGGAAAATCTGAATCAAAACAAAACTTAATGATTAATCTTTAAATTTCAGGGGTATTTTTTATAATTTTGTAGCTATAGTCATATTTATACCAGCGTGTATTGCATTTTTTGATTTTTTGTTTAATTTGTTACAACTAAAAAATGAAAAGAACGCAAATTTGAGTTCAGTATTGTTTTTTTTTTTTTTTTTACAGTAATTCTGAATTTGACCAAAAGTCACATAAACAAACGTGACATGCAAACAAGCAGTTCCAGTTCATATGTAATTTATTTCATAAATAACCAGCTATAAAACCGTTCTTACATTAGGTTTCTTAACTTGAACAGTTATCCAGTTATAAACCAATTTCAAGCAATTATATGCAATAAATGTTAAGACATAGTGTAGATCAGGGGTGTCCAAAGTCGGTCCTGGAGGGCCGACATCCTGCATGTTTTAGTTCTCTCTGTAGTGGTAGTAACAACCTCCTCATCAAGTCAGTGGTCTGCTTAGGCCTTCTTATGAGCCATCATTTGATGCAGGTGTGTAAAACCAGGGAGAGAACTCAAACATGCAGGACGCCGGCCCTCGAGGACTGACTTCGGACACCCCTGGTGTAGATGATGACATTTGAGCCAGGCAGTTCAATGGGCCATCTGCTGGACGAGTGTTTTATAGCTGTTTATCTGGTTTTCTGTTCATTTGAACCTCCCATTTTATTGTATGCACCAATTTTTTGTCTTGTTTCAGATCACTTCACTTCCTGAGATTCTTTCCTACAGTCAGCCTCTGCTACACCCTCATGTCATCGACCTGTCTCTCACTGACTTCCTTTGGTTGTTTTTCTATGCGGTGTCCATTTGCCAGTTCATCTTCATCCCTTGTGTTAAGTGTTCCAACCTTAAACCTAAGTTTTATACTTTTGACCCAGTTTGTGATTTGTATTTGCAGAGGCTGGTCCAACTTCAGCTTCCATTGGATTTGTGTGTGCTGACTTTGGACTGTATTAAATGATTATACCACTGTGTTGAGTCTTTTGCATTTGAGTCATGTTTCATATTCTTTATAACATATATGTTTAAGGCATGAAAGTCCATCAACATTCGTTTCTAAAGTTTTATTAATCAGAATATAAAAAATGATATGAACACCATCTGATCTTTACAAGCTTCTAAAATGATTCAAATCTAATCTTTTGTACAAAAACACATGGATTATGCACTGTAAACTAAACAACAATACAGGGAAACTGTGAAGCTCATTTGTGGAAAAATGAAGTATGTGGCTTGATGGTTTGTAGAATCACCTTCACTGCTACGGAGGACTTTTTGTCTACTGTACAACAATTCATAAGTTCATCAAAGTTTAAAAATATTTATATGCAAACTCATAAGGCCCTCTGTAAAACTGTCCAATTCACTTGACATTTGGACTTTGACTAACCATCTGCAGTTGAATGACTCACATTTCAGGTGGCTCCACATTCAACTTTAAATGGAGTGA
Organism: Poecilia latipinna; assembly: GCF_001443285.1. Lineage (NCBI taxonomy): Eukaryota > Metazoa > Chordata > Actinopteri > Cyprinodontiformes > Poeciliidae > Poecilia > Poecilia latipinna. The sequence continues at coordinate 69,400 of NW_015115353.1, forward strand.
AATGTATGTTACCTTCACCCAGCAAATGTTTTTATTTAGATTCAGTAGCAAGAAGGAAATCTTGTAGGCCTCTCAGATGTTGCCATGGCAATCAAAACTTAGTTTGAGTTTGGTAAACCTGAACATTTAAATTGAAACATTTAGAGTAAATAATTTATGACTTAAGAAAACCAAGGTTTGTGCCTTTTTAAAGTTTTTAAGTTAATTCTTCCTTCCTTTTTATTTATTATTTATTTGATATTGACGGAACAAATGCTGACTCTCACGAGCCAAATACAGCAGAACAAATGACAACAAGCCCAAGTCTGGACTGACAGCTTATGCATACCATACCTGCTATCTTGCTGCTGTGCATCAGTTCCAATAGTGTCAGCATTGATGCACAGTGGTCCATGACTATCAGCCACAGGACAAACAAAATTAATTAAAGTGCCATCATAACTGATACCTCGCTGTCACCTGGTGCAGAGAGCTAGAAAAGGTTTCAGGAGATGATGTGCTGTCCTGTGAGCTGAAATCACCTACTTTAATATGCACCCTCCTAATCATGCACATGGAACAATCAAACTCTCCAAGGTTGAATTTAATGTTTCATTCTTAAATTATATGTTTTAGTCCAAGACTGACTAAATAATCTGCATGTGCCTTATTGGATAATATGAAAATCTGTTATTGTTCCACTGATTGCAGAGAGCCGTTTCTAGAAAATATTGTTGAAACGCAGATAAGAAGCCAGAGACTCCATTGTCTAAATGAAGGGTTTGTGTGTGTGCACTGTCCATCAGACTAAACCGAGCCTTTGTCAGTTCACAACTGACCAGCGTAAAAAAATCATTACATCTTCAATTCCAGTCACGTCATCAAAAAGCCTTCAGCAGCAGTCATCATTGCTGCCGAACACACCCAGTGCCCGGCTACCGCCTAAATGGACAAGAGAAAGGGAAGGGGATGGACAGATTGGAAAAAGAAAGAGTGGTATAGGCAAAACAACAAGCTCACTTTATATCAGCACCAAGATTACAACTGCTGAAGGCTGAGGTGCAAAGAGTTGTGGGTAATTGTCATGTTTTTCATTAGCGTTTAGATGAGGATCTGGAGATGAGGGAGGAAATGGCCTCATCATCATCGCTCTGTGACTGTGTGTGTTTGTGGAGCCAGGCCTGAACGTCGGCAGATCACACCCTTGATCACAGCTGTCTTCGCTCAATACAAAGGGAACAAATTGTTCCTTCTCTCTCTTCAACGGGCGACTTGCTATATTCCACTATTACCTTGCAACACTGAAAGAGACAAGCCGGCGTAAATGACGAGCCAGAAGATTGCAGGAAGAACACGAGATCGAGGGGAAAGAGGGAACAGAACATGATGGTGGGGCGGGTGGTTTTAGGCTTAGCTGTGTGGGAGTGGAAGGCCAGAAATAAGACAGGAGATGAGGAAAGAAAATGAAAAGAAATGTCTGCCAAAATTGTGATGAGATACCACAATTGCACGGCTGGGATGAGGACGGGAAATTAGAGCAGAGGAAATTTGAAAAGACGCACAGATAGGGAAAGGGGGGAGGGAGGAGACAGGTGGCGTGGGAGGGGGCGTTGTGAAGCATGCTGTACTGAAAGACGTATTAAGGTGTTGTTTTTAACTTTATAGGACACACAGTCCAACCCACAAGACATGCTCTTTATTAATTTTGCCTAAGATTAATACTGCACTCCTCTGATGTTGTGTCATCACACTGCAGGTGGATTTACCTTGTGCTCAAATGAGCAACAAGGACTTTGCCACCATGCATAAACTCCTTCATTTCCTCAATTTAAAAAGCTCAAACAAACTTTCACCAAGTCCAAGTGGATTATTCATGCCAGCTTTGACTTGCCAATTAGCTGCTGCGACAGTATCAAGATGAACATGACCATCCTAGCTTCGCACTGCAGACGGATTACGTGACACCCCTCATACATGAAGGAAAGACACAGAGTAAGAAAAAGAGTAAAATAAAGAGTCTTTTTGTTATTTTGTTTTGCATTTTTCTGGTCATCTAAAGTCTTTTAGAAAATGTTGCTGCTCATGTGTTTTGTCTTTCAGGGTAAATGTTTGGGGTCGTCCACAAATAACTTTTTCTTCTTCCAATTTGTGTTTGGTCATTTATTCGTTAATCACATCACACAGAATACTTTTAAAAGATTTGAATAGCGCTTGATGTGCTATTCAAATGTGATGGTCAATCTTCTGGTTTTATTGTGTGATCACAGATTACAGATTTATTTAAACAAGCCAACAAGTAATTGTCTAATTCTGAAAGGTAATTAACCACAAAGGACACGTGTAAATTTGTTGCTCAAATGCTCTTTTACAAACACCTTAAGGCTTCAGGCAGCTTTTTGCTGTCCCAGATTTTTATGAAAGGACCAATGAGGAGAGGGGGCTGAGGTCAGCCTGCCTCTGTTCTGCCTTTGTTTGGTTTATTCTCGACTCCTGTACATTCCACATGGAAAATAGATGTGTGGAATCTGCATGGCACTTTTTGCAGCATTTATACCATGTGGATCATCTCCTCTGAAGTCCATATTCTGTTCGACTGTAGGGGGCAGTGTAAGTATGCTGTTCTATATGGGTGGAATCATGAATTTGTCTGTTTTTGTGAACCTCCACCAAGAGGAGCTCTTGCTTGTCCGCCAGGATTTTCCACGTGGAACTGTCAGCATAGTTACACAATTTCAGAGATGCTCGATGTGGAGAATTCAGTGTACGTTAAAAGAATGTTGTGTGCACGTATCAAGCGTAAATCAGGTTTAAACCAGTTAATCCCAGCTGACTTGAACAAATACAAGCTAGTTGAGGGAGTGATGCAGTGACGACGTCTGGTTTGTGCATCCAGCCAGGCGCAGGATTCAAATGCGTACCCAACACCCGGAAAACATTTCTGATGAGAAAACGATATGAGAGAAGAAATTGAGATGTGTTGTACATTTTAAATTGGAAGTATTTGTTTGAGCCAACAGCAAGCTGTCTACGCTAAGTTCTGATTCTTTTGAATACAATGTTAAGAGATTTCCAGCTTTAGTGCCTCCATTCATTTCTGAAAGCTTATTGCTGTGCATAATATTTCTGTCACCACAGAAATGTTTGAGGTTAAAGTCAAAATCCTGTCAACGGGAAAATAAAAACTACACATCAAGGTCCACTGGAACAAAACACAAAAAAATCTCCAGCACAAAGTCAAAGTTCTCCTATTTGTTCATAAGTGAGTTAGTGATGTGGAAGGTTAAGTGTTTCAAGTCTGATTGAGTTCTCTCTGTGTCAAGTACTTCCCTGTAATTTCTCATGTTTGATGTTTTGCCCAGAGTAGTGATACAGCACGGATAAGTAGGGTTTTTCGACAGTATCGTACAGGTAGAATTATTCCTTCATAAGAAAAGGATCAGTTGTTAAATTATTCAAATGTTTTTACAGAATGGTACAATTTAGATGAAATAGAAAGGGTATTGGGATCTGACCATGGTTCTCTGGAGGTAACCCTGCTTTCTCAAACACAACAAAAACATGACTGTTAGGTCATTTGATTACTATAATATTTCCCTCAGGTATGAATGTGTGTGTCCATGTTTGCGTCTCTCCGTTGCCCTCTGATGGACTGGCGATATAAAGAATTGAAGCCATGCACATCTTCTTTCTGAAGATTTAAAACAATTAAACCACAGTGGAACAAAAGGTAAATGTATTTATTTGTCATCCCTCGATTGTTGAGCTATTTAGCTATTTTAGTAGTTAGCTCGTTTAGCTAATGCATTTAAATTTGCATAATATCATTGATATGCGATAGGTGTATAAATCTGTCACTTTTAAATGCATCTTATGACCAATTGCCATTTCTCTCTAATATTTTTAGTTTTATAAGGATCCTGATCCGTCTGTGTAGGAGATGTGTACTTTCAGCCCAGAGGACAGCTTATGAGGATAAGGCATCAAACTGGGGACCACAAAAAGTCCTTATCAGCATTTTTTCTCCCCCTGTTTTAGCCCTCTTTCTCTCCATCTCCTGATCCCGCTGCAGTGTTAGCACAACAGCTTCAGAGGTTACAACTCAATTAAGCTCGGCTCTTCATTTATGGCCATGACAAAGACGACCCTCCTCTTCTGTCTCTCCTCTTCCCCTCTCTCTGGCTCGCTCCTCCAACCAAACTTGTAATTACAGTGTTGGACAGCACGCTCCACAGTGACCCAGTGTAAAATATGACTATCCATTTGGCCCTTATCCCTTCATCGCTGTTCCTCCTCCTCCAATTGGAACGGTGGCTGCTGCTCACCCCCTGCACCATCCCATCACTGCCGGCCATTTCACCCTCGCTTCACCTCACCCCTCTCAGCTGCCACGCGGCAAAGCGTCAGGATGAGGAATATGGCTAAGCACTATCTCCTTGTAATGAATTACATTCTCTTTTAACCCCGGACAGATATCTACTTGAACTTACTGCTGCAAATCATCTGTTTTTCTTTTTTTATATTCTGTTTCGTACTCTGGCCTAAATCCTGATGACCACCTCACTTTAAAACCACATTCACTAAATTAAAATATAGAGTAAGTCTATTCAAAAGTTGCTGGTGCAAGCGTTTGTGTAATGGGTTGATTGATAGGTACAGATTGTGCTGAAAGGGGATGTAAGGATATATAGTATGTACATGTATAAGTGTGTGTATAGAGATAAGCAGAGGTGTAATCTGAGCAGATAGTCTAAAGTTTGGCACCTTGTTGTAAGTAGCATCACTGGGTGATGAACCAGTATGAAGCAATTTATCCTTTGAGTTCTGCTCTTTTAACAATGGGAGTCAGGGAACATTACACATCAGCTGTCTCCTTCTGATTGCATTTAGAAAGTTACAATTTTTGGCTAGATTTAAGAAACAATCTTGATTAAAGGCAGCACACAAACCCATTCAATAAATTTGAATATTCCTGAAAAGCCAATTTATTTTTGTAACTTTATCACTGTGTGAAAAGCATTATATAGATGGGTGTTTGAAATCCTTTATTTCTGCTAGTTTTGATGCTTCTACTAACAGCTAATTCAAACATAACATTTTTTAAAGTACTACATCACTATTAAAGAAAGATATGAAAGTTAATAAAAAGTATTAAGTTGTTGTTTTCAGAAGGTACATTTAATCTGACAAATAAGACTCACTGGGACATATACCTTAATTTATTGAATATGACTGTGATCAGTGACGTGCGGTCAGGGGAGGCAGGTGAGGCTAAGCACTATCTCCTTGTAATGAAGGCAGAGCCTCACCTGTCATCATGGAAAAATATATAATAATAAAACCATTTATATTGCTATTTTGACCCTGTGGTTTGTACTATAAAGTATCTATTT
>NW_015115354.1:0-19006 GCF_001443285.1 Poecilia latipinna
GGGCTCAAGCACCACAGAATCAGTATCAGGAAATATGAATACAAATTAATCATCATTTTATGGCTACTATGTATCAATTCCTCTCTTCAAATATATGTAAAATTCATTAAAGTCTGTGGTTTTAATGTGATGAACTACGACAACATTTCAGGAGTATGAATGCTTTTGCAAGGCTTTGAAGATTTTAGTTTTCAGTGTTCTCCATCATGTTAAAATAGATTGATTTGTGTCGTTCCATTTTTTAATGCGGTGTGATATGTCTTCTTTTTCGATCATTTGAGCTAATAAATTACATTTTATAGAAAAAGATCAAAATAAACACGGAGATATGATATGTTAATGGCTTCAACTCAGTCTGTTTCTGTGTGCATGTTAATGAGTACGTATACACATACGTAGCCTCCTTTAATTTCCAAAGAAGTTAAAGTTGCTGTTTAATCAGAATTTTTGAACATGATATTCTCTTAAGATGACTTGCTCTGATTGGCCATATCTCTCTGGAAATAGAGATGTAAATCCAATGAGATTTTTTGAGTAAATAAAAAACATGAAATTAGTTTATGATAGAGGGAGCAGCAGTGGTGGTTTCTGATGTGGATGACATGGGCAACCACCCAGGGCAGCATCTTGTGGAGGGCGCACCCCAACCCGCTCCTCCAATTGATCTCCAGTCCATCAATTGCTAACCAGCCCCCCCAGAGGGGGGAAGGGCGCCAGTGGAATGGTTTACCCAGGGCACCAAACAGGCTAGGACCGCCTCTGGGAAACAGGGTCAGTGAGGCATATGATAATACATATTAAGCTGATCAGTGAGGACTAGACATACAGTACTTATGGTGTATAGGTCAGTATAAATTCTACACATTGATGACTGATTTACTGATTGACCTCAACCTACTTTTCAGTTCATCCCTGCAGAGAAAAAGCTCACCATTAGGAATTTTGTTAATCTTTCACCTCCTGCATCAATCACATATAGTCACCAAAGTTCCACAATAAATGATTTGGTGATTTATAATCTGTTTTGCACATCCTCTTCTGCTGGATAAATATCCCTCCATTTTGTTAATGAAGATTCCATCATAATAATGAAGGCTTAAGTCTTATTGTGGTGGCTTTGATCTGTATTAGTGAGTGTGTGAGTGTGTGTTTATATTTTTGCATGATTGTAAGTTTTTGCTTGCAGATAAGATATTAAGAACTTCCCTCCAAAAGCATTAAAATTGAAGCAACAGTAGAGATCATAGCAGAGGTTATTTGCAATGATCTCTGCAGAATGCCAAATGTAAGAATTGTGTTTTGGGCCAAAGACTGGAACTGACACCCGATTTCAGGGGAAACATTAAAGATTTTATGGACAACATAAAGTTAAACAGGCAACTTTGTCTTAAATGAATTTAATCTTGTTTTCCAAGCTTAGTCCAAGTGTTTGTTTAAATGCAGTAAACAGAGGCACATTTTATTTGAGGAAAATCTTTACCCATCTGTCAGTCACAGGATGTCCAGAGCCAGTCAACATACTTTACTTTGCATTGCTGACACCCATTTTGTTTGCTAAGTCAGCGTTAAACTCCCAACGTCATAAGTTAAGAAGAACTCTTAACTGAGAATCCCAACTGGAATTCTTTCCATTCAGTCATCCAGACCCTCAGCAAACTGGCCCCAAAGCACAGGGGGCTTCAGGCAGACAATCTCAGCTGGTGAATACTCTCATAGATCTGCTCTGAGGGTATATTTAGATCTGCTGCTGCTGCATTCAGATGAACTGAGCCGTATTAAGGTCTAGTGATCGAGCTCTGAAGCTGTATTGAGAATCACTGAGGTTGAATTGAGATGTTTTGAGCCATATTTAGATTGTACTGAAGCCGTATTGAAGCTATATTGAGATGTATTAGAGCACAGCTAATTGAAGCTGAGCACCAAAGAATGTCATGCTTTGTAGCAAGACCAGATTGTCCATGCTGCTGCTGCACAGCATTGTGGTCTGAAGGGATCCTCCGTGCTATTGTGCTATAAGGAGATTGTCCACAGCAGAGGGTAAGAAGAGGAGAAAGGCTATGAAGAGATGGAGCACTCGAACTGTCAGAGGTGATGTAATTCTGTTTGGCTGTGTGTTCTCTGTCTGAGCTCTCTGCCCCAATAGGAGAACAGGTCTGGGATTAAATGTGTTCAGTGTGTGGCCCAGATCAGCCTTTCTGTTTGATACGTGGATCAGTTTGACCTCTGCATTTGATGTTCAGAAAAGCCAAGCCTCTTTTTGTTCCAATGGAAAACCTCTAATAGAAAAGGCAACACTCTGGTTAATGTTCAGCTTTAATTATTCAACAGTCAGGATAAATGTGACATATTATCTTTGAGCTGTCAGGAGTGATTCCCTGAAATCAGTTCAGCTGAAAAATGCTTTTATCACCTGAAAAATTTTCAGGTGATAAAATTTAATTTCCATTCCATTTAATGGAAATTAAATGTTAAAGGGAAATTAATCTACAAAAGAGATGTAACTCTTTTATATGAGGTACATCTATGAAACTCATAAAAGTTTTATAGATGTAAAGATCTGGAGCAGTCAGATCTTTCCTGACTGCTACAGCAAAGATCTTCTGTAGCAGTCAGTATTACAGCAGTACTGAAGAACCCTCTGACTGATGTGTATAGAAGTATATAAATGGTCAAAAGTATTTGTGTTTAGCTGTCTAATCACAGAGAAAATAATTGTAGATCTTTAATGGATGCAAAACAAAAGTTACACAAGTCCAAATTCTCAAGTACAATAACACAAATTATTTTAGTCAAACTTAAAAAAAAAAAAAAAAGAAAAGACTAGTATTGTTGGGCCCGATACTAACAAGTATTCATACTCATATATGAGTATGAATACTTGAATACTCATATATGAATACTACCAATACTCCAAACCAATTCCACTTGTATCCCTCGATTTTCCTCCTCACTGGGCTGCAAATTATTTGCCAACCATCGAAAGAAAAAAAATAACAGAGGACGAATTCTTGTAGGAACTATCTATCATAGGACATTTCTGTGTTAAGCTTCACAACTGATATTTGGATGAACAGTGCCAGTCTGTTATCTGTTATTAGTTTAACTGCAGCAGTGGATTTCTGAAGATTTCACTCTGAGTGAGCTGCTTTACAAGCAAAGACACTGCAGGGTGTCGGCAGATAGTAGTGGCTATCGGACGTAGAATAGTTGAGCATTCTACACATTCTAGCTTAGCATAGATACTGAAGATGTTCAGTTGCAGCTTGGCCAGTCCATAAGAAAACTCCAGTAACAAGCAGACGTGCTAGAAGAGCACAGTGTATATGTTCCAGTCTCTCTGTGAGTAGAAGCGGGTTTTGGGAATATTTGCTTCTGAATATAAACTATCGGAAAACCTCACTGCTCACACTTGTGGCAATGATTGTAGGAGTACTTCTCAGTTTGAGGAGTTTAGCTGTTGCATCTTGTGTTTATTCAATACAGTATTCAACATTTAAAAGTCAAATAAAGAACGATTAGGTTAGGGTGCTGGTTAGGCTGGGCAACTCTAACCAGCACCATGTTAATTTTCCTCCACACAAAAAAGTTTGAAAAAAAAAGGCCGAAAAACTAAATATTAGACTCTTATTACGAAATAATGTCTTGTCATATCTTTGCAGTGTCTCCTAAATGTATTGTGGTAAGCTGGAAGGATTTCTAGATGTTTCTTCTTTGTTCAGTGCGTAGCTAATGGTTGTAATGGTTACAGATTCTCCAGTCTGAACTGGAGCTCTCTGCAGCTCCTCTGGAGCCACCATGGGTCTCTTTACTGCTTCTAGGGTTAATGCTTAGTTTGCTCTTCACTACTTCAGTAGGTTTGCAGTTGAGTCAAACCCTTCCCATTTTCAGATGAACATTTCTTCTTGTTCAAACCTTTGGATGTTAACATAATCCTGCTTCAAACTGCTCTGTAATGTTCTCATCGACCTGTTTGCTGTGTTTCTATGTCTTCATGATGCTGTTTGTTCACTAATGCTCTGTAACAAACAAAGCTCTTAACCCTTGAAAGAACAAATGGCTTTGAACTGAACACACACTGCTGGAGTCTGTTTATTGATTAGGAGATGTCTAACACTGGATTTGATTTAACAGTATCAGGGTAAAAACTGATCTGTACTAATATAAGCAATACTAATAATAATATTAATAATGTATTTTATTTGTCAACTCCTTTCAACATTAAAAACAAAATTAAGCAGTACCAAAAACACAAAACCACAAAATAACTAAAAAAAAATAAAGTGAGAAGGCTAACTTCAACATATGAGTTTTGAGTACTTGCAGGTCAGAAGAGAGTCAATATTACGGATGTCAGGGGGAAGAGAGCGATCCAGAGAAGGCTCTTTTCCCCGTGGTGCTGAGACGGACAAAATGTCTGTTCAGAAAGATTTTCCTCCCACCTGACCAGTGTGCTTTGTGTTGGTCTTTCACATGAAGCCCCAATAAAATAAACTGGAGTTTGTGGATATGATAAATGTTAATGTGAAAAAAGTTCAAAGGGTGGAGCTACACATAATAGAAGAAAAACTCACAATGGTCACAGAAATAATTTGAATCTGACAAAAATAATAATGAATAAAAATTCTATAAAAATGAACAAATGAAAATCAAACATGCTTCTACAGAATTATAAAAAAAAAATAAACTCATGAAACAAGCCTGGACAACAAATGACGATGTCCCTGAAAATAACGTGACCAGAGAGACATGTCAAAGCAAGGTGAGACTTTCATTTGTTCATTTTCATAGAATTTTTATTCATTATTGCCTTTGCCAGATTCAAATTATTTCTGTGACCATGTGGGTTTTTCTTTCATTAACCGAAGGGGACCAACAATTTTGTCCTTGTGTGTATCAGGATTCTGACAGCAGTGATATGTTTAATCTATATGATCAGAGGTTAAGCAAATGGCTTAACCTTTCACCAGAATGAATCTGGTGAAAGGAAAACAATGACATTTTATTTTAGTCTTGGTTTAGAAAGTTGAGGTCAGAACTTCTCTTCCAAAGTTGTTTAAAAATACCAAAGCAGTAAAATCAATTGACTATTGATCTTACTGCTAAAAGCTGAAATGCATGAATGGTACACCATGTGGAGGCTCTATACACAACATAGACACAATTATGTGTGTTGTAATTGTGTGTGTATCTTTTTTGGATCAGTACAACTCACAGAACGTCAGTTGTCAGCCATCTTGTTCGGAACGTAGGCCATCACTAATCATGCTCCTCTTGCTCTTTGATGTTTAGAGTTCCTGTGATGCCGTACATGGCAGACAGTAATTGATAGGTGCTGACAAAATGTGGACCATGTCAGATGTAATAAAATGAAACTTCTCCTGCTGCCCGCTGGGAGAAAAAAGTGAAGCATCAGGTTATCTGTCTCGGAAGCCCTCCCTTTTCTGTCTGTGTCAGCCATCAGCTCCTCTTTTTCTCTTCTTTTTTTGGGCTTTTGTTAGGGAAATGAGGAGAGACTGACCCCACTCTCATTTCATCACCACCCGCTGCCCGCTGGGAGAAAAAAATGACAAGCTGAAGGATTCAATGAGACAAAGATTTTTTTTTAACACTGAAAAAGCCTCCAACTGAATTTCCATTATATTAAATCTATGAGCAACATTTAAAGTATGAGATGTTCAGACACAGCATCAACTGCTTGTTTCTGGACACTTCCTTAGTTTCTGGTGAAAGTATGACATTTTTGTTCTAGTTGTATTGTATTGCATTCAGGTTAGCCTCATTATGATAAACTGCTAATGTTTTAATGCAATGAATGCACTTGATTGCATCACATCACTGACTTTACAGAAACTCTCTTATATTGAGCATGTTTGTAGTGAAAGGAACAACTCGCTTTGAATAAGAAGGAAGCTTCAGCAAGTGTGAGGGGCTATCTGCAGACAAAAATCTCAAGAACACAAATCTAGGAATACTTTTTATTTAAAAGGAAAAAAAGTGAAGCATTAGCAGCTGTAGCACCTTTAGTGGTTTCATCTAAGAGGGAAACTCAGCTGAACAGGTAAGATCTGAGTTTGTACTGGACAACACAGAACCAACGGTTCTGTAGGTACTCCTGTGTTTCTGTTGCTATTCTGTAAACTGAACCAGCTTACAATCCACTAAAGTACTTGTGAAATTCTCTGTAATAACAAGAACTTTGATTAACCAGCTAATTTGTTGAACAATAAGCAGCAACTACCAAGCTGCCTAGTAGTCTTCTTGTGATTGGTTGAGTAACCCGGGTAACTTAGTCTGAGAAGAAGTGTGAGTTCCAGTGGAGGAGTTGTCCTCAGAATGGAAGTATGGTACATTTACCATATTGAGGCTTGTCTTCCAATGGTTCTATAGTGCTTTATCAAGTCCAATGGATCCCATTTATTTATTCACTCACAATGATGATACTCAGCGTGAGTGAATCAGCTGAAACAGATGTGTTTTACATCTTGTTCTGAGTTTTTCTGTGACCTGGATGAGTTGTTGAGGAATTGTTGTGAGAAACAGAATTTGGATGGGAGACCTGAAGGTTGTCCCATTGATCCACAGAGTGTGAACTGGAGGTCATTGGAGCTCTGGAGGCTGGAATTGAAACCACAGTGGAAGTCAATGGAAGTCTTGGGATGTTGGCCAGGAGTCCCCTGGAACACACAAACCAGCTCTGCATGTCAATCAGGACATTGCTGGGACGCACAAAGGACATGGGAATATCGGGCCAGAGGCTGCAGAGCCCATGTAGGAGACGTGAAGGCTGGTGGTATAAGCTCTTAAGTTTCTGGAGTCTGAAGAGAAGTTGTCCCTTGAAAAGCACAGGAACAGCAGTGTGGGACAGGGGTGGACCCTTCCTGGACCCTGGTCTGTCAGAGAACCTGGGAACAGGATGTCATGGCCTGGGCTCCAGGTATGCTCAGGCTGGTCCACATGTAAAGGAGAATGGTGAGTATGATGCTGCAGGAGAGGATGATAAAAATGAAGGAACAGATGCAGGAGATGAGACAGAGAATGATGCCGATGGTAGTAGGAACAAAGATCATAACAATGAGAGAATTTGGGACATTCAGCATCCGCTTGCAGTTCTTCTTTCTTCTGTCACAAGTACAGAAGTGAAGTTTTGAAATCAGTAAGTGATTAGAAGTTTTTAGGCAATGCTGCAGAAAGCAAAAAGAGGGTGCAGTGACACATCCCATTAAAACATGTGGCTTATATAAATATATACGGTACTTCATGGTGCATTGTCAGAATGAAAAGAGCCATTTGTTAATCATGGATCATATTTACATCCCACTATTTTAACTTAATGAATGTGAGAGTATGATTTCTCCCCAGCAGCTGAACAGAGCAGGGATTTCCTGCTCCGTTCAGCTGAGCGGAAGTAATGAACTCTTCTGCACAGAGTTCAGTTCTCCTTGATAGCCTTTGCATAGTAGGTTAACAAGGAGTGTATTAGAACACACTCCAATCATGAAACTTAAAACTTAGAAATAGTAACATTATTTTCAACATATTTTGGGCAATTTATTTGATTGAAGAAATAATTTGCACAAAGCTCAGTAGAAAAGAGAATGAATACCATCTTGTGGTTTGTGTGACTTTCCTGGCCAGTTTTTATTTTTTAATTTTAAAAGCAATATGGCAGCAGCTCATTTCCCCATCCTTTTTAGTTATATTTAACACAAACTTTCACCAGAAGCCTTTCGTTCTTTTGGAATATACATGACAAACAGCTTCAGTCCTGGAGAACGTGATGCTATCCTCCCTGGCTCTAAAGGAAATGTGTCTTTGTGTCTTCAAACTTAAAGAGATGCTGAACTCCAGTTTGCACACTTAGCCACGGTGGATTTGCCCATTATATATAAACCTATGCACAACAATGCAGTTGTTAGCTTTATTGTGGAAACCTTCTCAGAACATTTAAGACAAACACTTTCACACTTGAAATTAGAAACTAGTTTACATCTTTTGGACACCAATGCTTTCAAATCTGAGTCATGCTTGTTCACAAATATGTCATGGTTTACAATACCAAACATATATCACAAGAATGCTTCTTTTAAAGTCCTGTACATGTCTGAGGTCAAGGCTTTTTGGAGTCTGTTAAAGAAAAAACAAAACACAGCACTTCCAGTTTCATTAAGGTCTTTTTATCCAGGCAGAAAACACTCGCTACAAATTCAGTAGCATGTAAAGATTATCAAATGGCATTAGAGGTAAAATGTTTCTCAGTGGAATGTCCATGTACATTGAAACTTTTTATTTTTTCTCAAAGCTTGCTGTTACCAAAAGGCTGTCCACCTTCCTGATCCACCAGATATAACACAAAGTTTTCTGTTGTACAACAGGATCCAAATTCTTTCTGTTTATAAGAACATTCAGAGTCAGAGGATTTCCTGGAAAGCAACAAAAGGGGTCTTTGTCTTTTTGCCTTTGCCGAGCTTCAGGCAGCGCTCGGTGTCAGTCAGTCTGACAGTGATGGACCTCTCTCCTATTGAGGATTCCAAAGTCCTGTGCCTGAAGCCACCACAGGCAGCCATGACGTCACTGCAGGCGTGGCCAGTACTGAGACAATTCTGCTTCACTTCCAGGAACTTGGACTGGAACTGAGATGCCAGGAGAAATCAAACCTAAAAAAAGAATAAACATTATTATGGAAAAACTGGCAAACGGTGGATTGTGATCTAATGCAACTTTCAAAATACTCTTATAGAAATATTCATAATAGGCTCTTAAATTTAATGCAACAGAGAAAAAAAAAAAGTTCAATATTTTTGGTCACTCATTTCAAAAAGTGGAACTCATACATTAAAGCAGTGGTGTCAAGCCGCACTCCTCGAGGACCCGCTTCTTTTAGATGGAGAAACTGCCAGTCGAGCTCTACAGAGCTCTGCTAGTGAGCCAGGCGTGCTGAAGCAGAGACACATGTAAAGGCTGCAGGACACCAGGCCAGGAGGACCGGGGTTTGAGACCACTGCTTTAAATAGATTCATGACACAAAGTGAAATATTTCAAGACTTTATTGCTTGTAACTTTGTTGATTGTGGTTGACAGATACTACAAATCCAAAATTCTGCCTCAAAAAATTTAATATCACCTAAAATCAATATAAAAAGCAGATTTTAAACAGCAGTATCAGACTTCTAAGAAGTATGATTGTTTCTAGTCACCCAGTACCAGGTCTAAGCTCCTTTTCCATGAATTACTGCATCAGTGCAGCCTGCCATGGAGGCGATCAGCCTGTGGTTCTACTGTGGTGGAATGGAAACCCAGATTTCTTTGATAGCAGCCTGGGCCATCTGTTTTGTTGACTAATGTGCCTCTCTGGCGTATGCAATTTATCTAGCGTTGCATCAGTGAATCTGTGATCGACCTGATGGTCTGCTGGATTACTTTAGCCTGGCTCGACATACCTGCACCTGAGCCTGATTTGGTCTTTGTGAAGCAGATGAAGTCAGGATGAACTGATGGCACTATGTCAGCCTGGATTTGTCTCTTATCCTGGATTTCATAATCCCACTTTTGTGAACCATCCCTCTGATGTAATGCATTATTTGCACAGATGTAGAGGTGTGAATGTGAAGCTCACCTTGTAGAGACCTAGAGTTACCATTCTAGATGTTCTGAGTTTGAGAATAGCTCTTTCTACAATTATAGCTTTTATGTGTGTCAATTTCGGCTAAAACAGTTTTACATTTATGCTTCTAATCAACAATTAAAACACACTGAAATTTTTTTATTTTTAGACCAAGCATGTACCAGTTTTAGCCTGGATGTGTACAAATCTTTTATGCATTGATAGAAAAGAATGCTCACTGGGAGTCCTTGTAACTTCACTCTCTAATGATTAGGTTGTTGTTCTAATAAATAAACAACATCTCAAAAAATGAAAACCACACAATTTATTTTCCTTTCAGTAGTTCGTATGCTTACTGTGACTTCAAGACAGGTGATGAAGAGGAGGTAATAATTATATTTACTTCAGGCTCAAAGGCAGACCTAAGACCTGTGGTGGTTCCTACCTGTTGAAGATGTTGTGGAGGACGTCACTGACTGGCTGCTGATGTGTGGCTGCATATGTGGAGGAGTATACGTCTGATAACTGCGACTGTTTACAGAAGGACTGTTGGGCAACATGCAGGAATAAGAGGTCTGGTTTGAAGCCTGGAATCAGAACATTCTGCATTAACCTGGGGAACTGAATGTCAACATGATGTGCTTAGACAAATACTTAATACTCTATTGCTGAGTTTTTTGTAGTTGTTGTTTTGTTGTTTTTTTTTTACAGAAAATCTGAGATTTGGCACACAACCCTATACTCTTGGATTAGATTTGCCATTCAACACCTTCCTGTGAAGATCAGTTTGCATGTTTTCTGCAGTTTAAGCACTTTAGACTGAACTGTGATCGTCTTCAAACACTAAAAAGAGATTTAAAAGTGGAGATCCAGCATATCAGATTGAATTTACTTCAGCTTGATGATATTTGCTAGTAAATCCTAAAAAATGAAATATTATTATCAATTCATCCACTACTTTTATCAACTTTAATATCTGATATCTAACAAAACAGCAATGGCCCTAAGAAAAGTGAGGGCCCAATGAACAACAGATTTCACTGATCAATGTTTCCTTTTCGATGATCTTCTGGCGCCCTCTCTGCCACAAGATCACATGGTAAAATCACAAAGATTTATGATGATGGTGCACAAAAGCAAAACATAGTCCATTGATTATCATCACACATACATGGTGCCCTTCTGCTATGACATATAAGGTAATCTTACTTGCATGGGCAGGCTGGCGGCCATGCTGAAGCTTGGCATTGTTAGGCCATAGGTATTGGACAGAACCGGATCTGATCTTCCTATTATGGACCCTGAAGAAAAGGACACTAAGCAGAAAGAAAGAAAGAAAGAAAGAAAGAAAGAAAGAAAGAAAGAAAGAAAGAAAGAAAGAAATGAAAAAAAGGGATTGAGTGACAAGTCTGGATAAGAGGACAAGCAAAAATAATCTAGCTCCAAAATTAGAATACATCAGCATAAAATTAATGGAAGGAGAGGAAAAACTTTAGTTGCTTTGAATTAGAATTAAATTTAAACTGTTATTTCAGTTTGCATGTGTGTGTTTACCTAAGTACAGACTTAGTACTTAGTGTGCAGACAGTAACTTAGCAACTAAAAAAAAAGAGATTTGATGGAAATAGGCTGCAAGGTTACCTAAACACCTGCAGTAATTTGTCATTCAACTGAAGGATCAAATGTTTTGTCTGCATAGTAAAGACCAACTTAGCAATAACAGTAATAAAAAAGAAATAAATGATCGATTTAAAAAGCACTTTTTGTGTCATGTTGACCACGAAATATACTTCTGAAAAGCCCACCATTCTTTTCCTAACACACTTCTCACATGGATTGAAGTCACAGTAAATCTTTCCTTCCGTCATGAAGTGGGGGTGATGGTGGCGAGAGAGAACGCAGGCAGGACCCAGGTAGAAGTGAAAATGATGATTTAATAGTGTGATAGCAGCTCAAACAGTCCAAGTACTGGCAGCATGGCAGAGTGGAAACAATAACTCAGCACCGGCAGCAACAGGGTAAAGACTGAAGAGAGCTGAGCCGACACAGGACTTTACAGTTCTACTGTCGACTAGACTAATGACAATACGGACAAACAACTGACTTACGACTGACACCAACAATGACGTTAGACAAGAGACAACAGGTGGACTTAAATACACACCAGGGTAATCAAGGGAACGAGACACACCTGTTGTCCTGTCAGGGGCTGACAGGACAACACAGAGACTCACAGGAAACTAAAATTAAAAATTAAAAAATTTAAATTAAAAAATTGTAATTTAAATTTTTAAAATTGAAATTAAAAATGTAAATGTTTAATTTCAATTGAGTAAATTTAAATTAACTCAATTTAAATTTCACCTTTAAATTGAGTTAATTTAATGACAGGACAATACAGAGACTCACAGGAAACAGAAGCCAAAATAAACACAGTGAAAACCCAAATCCTCACAACTTCCTCTCTTACCCTAACCTAAACATTCAATATGGTGGCCCAGCAATTTAAGGAGTAGCAATAAATATATTTGCGTTGTCTGCTGGAAGCAAGATTCTGAAAACTGGACTTGGATTGTACGAACCAGATTGTGAAGAAGATACAGAAAGTGCTATGCTGATCGTAATGGGGTGACTGCATCTGGAAGGAACAATCAGTTGGTAGCATCTTCCACTCATGATTAGAGGCATTCTCAATGCAGAAAAACACCTACAACCAAACCTACCCATAGATCCACACTCATGGACTGAACTCTATCCTTCAGAATTTGAGTGGAGAGGATTTAGTGGTCTGTCTGCAGACCCCTGCTTACTAGACTGCCTTCCTCTTTATCAGAGATGAAATTGTTAAAGAGTTTTCTAAAGTAGATCTCTCCTCATACCCTCAACTCAATAGGAAAAACCCATAAATTTCACCTTTAAATTGAGTTAATTTCCTGGGCTTAAGTAAAGCAAAACAGCACAAAGCAGACAATGTTTTTAGTAATTGTTGTCACTAAATAGTTTTAACTAATAGGTTTTATTAATAGCAACGCTTCCTTCACTGACAGGTCAACTGTTCTTTAGACAAGAACTGAGTAAATTCGGTTGGACAAACCAGAAATGAAGCATTTTGCTCTTGTTGTGGTTGGTGTCGGTATCAGTAGAGAGTTTGCTGTGACACACCGTTTGTCTCATTTGGTACCTGGTGCTGAAGGCTGAGCTGGAGATGAGTAAGCACTGCTGCTAAAGCTGCTGTTGATGGGAATATGGCTGGAGGAGCTCAACACCTGCCGGCGTTGATTCCTTAACTTCTCCTCTCTTCTCCACTTTGCACGTCTGTTTGAAAACCAAACCTACACATAGCACAAAAAAACTAGAATTGAACAAGGATTAGACAAGGTGGAAGGACTAGTTCACCATGACTAACATCCAACTCCATTTATACAAGACCCTGAAGCCAGGAGAGACCCTCTGCTTGTATCTGTTTGCTGTGAAATGAAAGAACATAGAATAAGAACCTAGAGTTGATCCTATTCTGTTATGTCTGGGAGTCTATGAGGGGAGTAGTCAGTAAACCAGTGCAAATGGAACAGTAGTTCACTTTACAGAGTCTGGAGAAAATGATTTAGAATGAAAGTGAATTGTGCTTAAAGACAGAAAAAAATCTAATTTGTTCTAAAATTTTCGTTAACTTTTTATGGTGCAAATTTTGATGCCACTAAGAAAAGATATTTTCTGTATTAAAATGGACTAAATGAACTGATCAAAAATAAATTTCACAGGTTGTTTTTCTAACCTACATTTGCTTGTTTGCTCATTTTCAACAAGTACCTTCACAAGTTTCTACTTTTCAATTAGGAAATGTGTTTCTGTCAAAGGTTTACTCACAAAATAGAGTAATGTTTTTTTTTCCCCATTCAGAAAAGCACCAGGATAAAAGTCTTCAGATTAGTTTGGAAGAGCAAAAAGTTGTTTCCTTTGAAAAAGTTTCCCAAAAATCCTTTGACGTTAGATTCCTGAGTCTCCTTGTTTTCCCTGCTTCAGGGTTGTTACTGTCACTGTGTTGTCCAATGAGGGCAACATAGAGCAGGGTGCAAGATTATCTTACATGATGACAACTCCATGTGCATTAGGTGTCATGTAAGATCGGTTGACAACTCCTTTCTCATTGTACCTTCTCTGAGAGAAAAGAACAGTTTAACTATGCTTTGTTTTGTTGCAGTTTGTTGTAAAAGCTCTGAATCAGCCATCCATCTTGTGTCAGAGAACCTCAGGTTTTACATCTGAAATCAGAGCAATGAGAATGTTGTCTACCTTAAAATTCAATAAAGATTTGACAAATACTACAAGGTCCACGCTTGTGAATCTTATTATTAATCAATTTTATACAGTCAAAGTGTTTCTTAGATGACTCCTCTGCTTGTCGGTGTGAACATGCTTGTTGACTAAGAGTGGAAAGAAAATTAAAAGAAACTCCAACTTCTGCAACTTACCTGAATTCTTGCCTCAGGAAGATCGATTTTATTGGCAAGTCGTTCACGTGCAAAAACATCTGGATAGTGAGTCCTTTCAAATTCTACAACCAAAAAATAAAATTATATATTTAAAAAAGAACATATTTCAAAAGAAATTATGGAGATTAGTTTTAAATCTCAAACTATATGGTATAAAACGAGAACACTTTCTGACAACTTCAGGGTCTAATCATAAAAACAATCTGCTCTATGAGATTCTGAAATGAATAAAATGTAAACTTAGGTACACAAAACTAAACTTAATCCCAAAGTCCCAAACATTTTTCACTATTTATATGACTTTAATGGAAATAAAGATTTAGTTGAGATTTTTGGAAATGAAGTTATTATTGGCAAGATCGATATCAGTGTGAGCATATTACTAATCTAGCTACAGTCGGTGTTGTAGATGATTTCAGCATTAGAAACAAATGGGTCTGTTCTGTTCTGCTGGCTGAGACAGCCGCCTGTACCGATCCTCTCCATCAGCTGATTGGAGACATGAAAGGCAAAGGACTGCCTTTCATGCTGCTGCACAACTTTATGATTATGAAACATAAATTAACTATCTAAATGTATTTTTTGAATGACTTTCAAATAATGAATTAATTTAGTTTTTTCAAGCAACCCAAAAATGTGTCTTAAGCACTTAAGCTGCAGCTAAACACACTGTTGAAGAAAGCTGACTTAGGTGAGGCTTCAAATGATCTGATCTGATCTCACTTAGAAAATTTACAAAAGTGGAGTCAGTTTCCCATCATCGGCATGACGGCATATGGGAAACGAAATACCACTCTCCAATATGGTATTGGAGTAAACACTACAGGGTGGGCTGTAAGTTTCCATACATAGGAGAATGTAAAATGTATATTTCTTTTATATTTCAGATACCCAAGATGATGCGTTTGACAAAAGAGCAAAGAACTGAAATTATACTGATGGCTGGATCGGGAAGCAGTCGCATGGTTGCACGAAATTTTAACAGAAAACATCACACACGACACTGTGGCAAAACTTATTTGCAAGGTTCAGAAAACTGGAAATGTTGCAGATCAATCACGAATTGGTCCAAGACGTGCAGCGGTTACGCAGAGTGCCACAAAAATAAAAACAGTTGTCCAATGTAAAAAGTTTATTTTTTTCTACGTATGGAGACTTATGGTTTTTTCAACTTTGTTTACATGTGAATGAGAAACAACAGCAGAAACCCAGCTGATATTTCAGACTTGAGGTCATTTCTGCAAGATGTGTTAAAGAAATGTAGCTTTTGGTTAACATTCCCAAGTACCTTTCTCTAGTGCTTCTATCTGGTCCTGTGTGAAGGATGTTCTGTTTCTCTGCAGCTTTCTTTTCAGCTGAAGCCTCATCTGAGTCTCATCTGAATCGTCACCGTTGGAACTGATTGAAATGTCGTTTTCCGCTGCGTCTGTCTGAGGGCAGTCTGCACCTAAACGGCAGGGAGGAAAGAATGGAAGAAGACAGATACAAATTGGGCTCATGGCTGGGTAATCAATCAGTAAAACAGGAAAAAAATGTGAGATAAGCTGTACTCCAGTCAGATCTGGTAAGATACAGGATACCTCACTTTAAACTAAAACGTAAAATATAGCTCTTTTTAAAAATGAATTAAGTAAAACATCATGTTCACAGTTTTGCCCAAAAAATGGAAGCTCAGCCTGCTTTACTTTTTAGAAACAAAGATGTTCAATAAGATTTGATATGTTACAAAGATGATCTAAAATGTAAATGCATTAACTTGCATATTTAATCAATGTCACATCAAATAAATATTTTTTGTTATCACACATGCCACATATTTAGATGACATATAATAGCACATATACAACACATTTCTTGAAAGTCAATTCAAGTTTATTTGTATGGCACACCACGTTTAGTTGTGTCTTCTATCTTCTACTCCAATAAATAAATAAATCTAATAAATTTAGCGAGTTTTAGATTTTTAACCTAAATGTGTGCCTTTGTGAAAGATAAACTTACAGTATGTTGTGTTAACTTTTTATTAATTTTGTCAAACCTCCAAGAGTTTAATAATGTCCTGTGTTGCACCATGAGTGAGTTGGAAGTGTGTTACATTGATGTGACTCTTGTGTTAATAAAGTAATGTTCATTTTAATGCATCTGACATTTTGCAAAGTTTGAAGATAATGTCTGGTTCACACTAAATGTTTTTGAGCAGAAATTATTGTGATATTTAATAAAATTCATTATCACATCAGAAATTTTAATCATGCAATTTGAAACAAAAATTTTAATTATTCTTTCTAAATAAAAACTTACATTTTAGGAAAACCCTAATGAGTTGCCATTGCTCACCATGTATGTTTGTCTCATTAAGAGCTGATGATCTTTGGGCCATTTTTTCTCTTCATTTATCCACTCACCTGCATGTTGGCGTATGGGTCATATAATGAGTCACTAATGTTAATTTGGTAGCATAACTTGTTTTATCACGCTGTGTTAAACAGTTGTATTACACGGACTGACAACATGCTTCTATTAGGGCTTAGTCCAACGGAGCGCCTGTAGTCGAACAAGAAATCTATGCATCATTATGCTGTTATGTTAATATAGCAGAAAATCTCAGAGGAATGTTTCCAACATATTGTTCGATCTATGGCTCAAATAACTAAGCTAGTGGCTGGTGAGTTCATAAGAAAACACTACATCATTTATTACTCAAACCCAGAAATATGGATTAGCTTCAACATAAATCCACACCAGAGTAGAGATCCCAACATGGAACCTCTGAGCAGACAAGCTTGACTGCAGCTCCCTCCAGGACTCATGTTTTTTGTATTGCTAGCCTAATTATTCATTATCCCAACAGACAGGAGCTGCAAAACAGAATAAAGCTATTGCTAAGTGTCATAATCAGTGATGCAGAAGGAGATGATAATGAGTGAGCGCAGATGCCCCTCTCCTGGACACACACACCCATCCCTAAACACACACACAAACACGTGCACAAACATGTTGTTGGCTGATTGGGGAGGTAGCGTAGCTTTGTTTCACTCTTAACTCCCTGGGTGATGGAGGAGGAGCAGAAGCATATGAGCCTACCTCACATAGCAAATGGAGCCATCAGCCACATGATCTGACAGAAATCAACAACAAACTTATTTCTACTCATGCATGACTAGACTGAATACAAATACAATACAAATACACCAGTAGAAGCCAGGAGGAGGGTCTTAGTGCTGTCAATTAACCTCATATATAAGTCGCTCACTCCAGCCCCCTTGCTCTCATCTGTACTTCCTGACAACAACCCTGCCATGAATGCTCATGCTAGTTAGCATAGCCACAGATGACAGCAGATAAACAGTTTTCCTAGAACAGTAAGTTGTTTCTCTGTCATTAGCATAATAAACACCACAATCATGATTGACATGAGTAGATTTAACAAATTTGGAGATGATACACAAAGTGTCACCTAATTTGCAAACATTCACAGCTAAACACTTAGTGACCACAGATCCTCCTGAGTGGAAAAAAGAAAGAAAAAAGAGGGCCTCATTCCTTATTGATTCAGATGATGCAATATAACAAAGCAAAGGAATAATTCAAACTTATTCACCCTATAAGATAGGAAATAGTGTTCATTATATCTTCACTAGAGTTTAATGCTAATGTTATAAAAAATAAATCATTCCAAAAATCCCCAAATGGGATTTTCTTATCGTCACAGTCAAAGTTAAGTTGTGGCTATTTTATTTATTTTTTGGGGGCAACGTATTAACAAATGCCTTACCTGTGTTCAGGATTGTGGTCCCAGCGTACCACCCTGAGCGTCCTCCCCAGGAGCCCTGTGCATTAAGCATCTTCAGTTTGTCAAACATTCCCTCAGTGGCCCCTGTGCCCATTGGATGCTTGTCAGTGGCCAAGTTCCTGAGCACTCGATTTATTGATGAAACCTGGGAATAAACATATAGTCATATGAAAAAAAAATTACCGCAGTTTTTTTTTTTTTTTCTTGAAAAAATGTGAGGTTGGTGGTAAAACTGCAGTACGTAACTTTTATAAAAAATTATTTTACATATTGTCAAAACTCACTGTAGTGACAGTGCGGTATGACACATAGTCTGTGAAAAGTCAAGCTCCTTTGACTCCTCCCAATGCTAACTAAAATCAACCAATCAGAGTGAGGAGGTATGTCTTAGCAATCTTGCGTGGCGCTGCTCATCCTCCTTTCCCCTCCTTCTGCTCTCTGCTACCGCCAGGGATGCTGCCAGAAATCTTGGGCCCCCTGACAAAAAATTTGTTTGGGCCCCCCCGGGCAGCTGCCGTTACAATTTTGAGTCTATTTGACCCATAAAAAGTGTCACAATTTAAAGGCTTGCATCTGCCTTGCTTTCTTTTGTTCAATACTGATAATTAGCACAATATTTACTGCTCATGAATTTAACATCGATTATGCAAGTAGGTTGCTTAAATTTTTTCTATTAGTTTTAGATTACTGAAATGTCTCCCCATGAGCAACAGTCAAAAGCAACGTGCAAAATACACATAAAGCAATCCAGACTTCTCAAAAATGCTATGTAGTTGCATTTTATTCATCTGCAGTACATAACTAATAAAAATATGTTTTCTCCATATTTGTTAAAGCTGTCATGATGTTGTAGCAGTTTGTTATGAGACAGATAATCTGAGAAAACAATCAATCTCCTCCACCTCCTTCCTGAATTACTATTACTGGTTAAAGTAATGCACCGTTCTGACCAAAACAACCAATCAGAACTGGCAGGACTAGTTCTACTAATAGAACTAGTTCTACTAGTTCTACTAGTAGCATTGTCAATTAGCCTAATTCAGTCACTGCTAAATGTGCTAATGGTGGAGAAACAATTTATTACAAGAAACTGTTTAACTGCCGTCATTGGTAGCTATG
>NW_015115354.1:21894-26558 GCF_001443285.1 Poecilia latipinna
TCTATTAGTTTTAGATTACTGAAATGTCTCCCCATGAGCAACAGTCATAAGCAACATGCAAAATACACATAAAGCAATCCAGACTTCTAAAAATACAATGTAGTTGCATTTTAGTCAAGTTGCAGTACATAACTTTAATAAAAAAAATGTTTTCTCCATATTTGTTAAAGCTGTCACCATGTTGTAGCAGTTTGTTATGAGACAGATAATCTGTGAAAACAATCAATCTCCTCCATCTGCTTCCTGAATTACTATTACTGGTTAAAGTAATGCACCGTTCTGACCAAAACAACCAATCAGAACCAGGAGGAGGGTCTTAGTGCTGTCAATCATCCTCATTCACTCACTGCTAAATATGCTAATGGTGGAGAAACAACTTATCATTACAAGAAAATCATTTATCTGCCATCATTGG
The DNA here is from genome assembly GCF_001443285.1 of Poecilia latipinna. Classification (NCBI taxonomy): domain Eukaryota; kingdom Metazoa; phylum Chordata; class Actinopteri; order Cyprinodontiformes; family Poeciliidae; genus Poecilia; species Poecilia latipinna. The sequence goes on from NW_015115354.1 coordinate 22,310, forward strand.
TAGCTATGCTAACTAAACTGAGCATTCACAGTTTGAAAATTGAAAATGCACAGCTCTGTGCTATGCTAGCTGCAGCACGGCATAAATCGAGGAAGAGGAAGGATGAGCAGCACGACATGAGATTGTGATTGACAGCACTAAAACTCTCCTGCTACTGACTGGTTGTTTCTAGAGAACCCTGGGAGAAAGCAGAGGAAATAGATTTTTCACAGATTACCTCTCGTATCATACTGTCACAACATAATGACAGTTTTAAAAAACATGTGAAAAAAATATTTATATAAAAGTTACATACTGCAGCTTTAATTTCTCTCAGGAGAGAACAGGTCAGGAGGGACATGGGTTAGAGCTTCTGCTCACTCACTCTGTTAAGTGGTAAAAGGCACAGGGAACAAGTTAAATATATTAATATATTGGTAATTCTTTTCCTTAATTCATTAAATGCTAGTGAAATGGAGGCAAACAGTAGTTTGTAGCTAAGCTAATTATGCTAAATGGTTGATAATCTCACAGTCTACTCACCTCTCTTGGAGAAAAACTGGGTTATAAATTAACACTCTTGCCTTTTTCTCTCTCTCCTTCTCTCTATTTTGTTTTTGAAAACCTGATTTTATAACTTTTCTTAGCAGCAGAGTAACTGGCACAGTGGTTTCGTGGTAGCTATACAGTGAACCTTCACTATAACGCGGTTCACCTTTCGCGGTCTCGCTTCTTCGTGGATTTTTTTTGTGCAGTTTTTTTCACAGTGCATTGTGTTCTGCGTCCTGATTGGCTAAAATATACGTAATACAAATTGGCCACTCAGGGGATGGAAACTGAAACTTTGAATTGAAAAAAAAACTGTGGCCAGAGGCAGCGCAAAACCCGACCGAAGGCTCGCTTGACGAGATCCAGTGGCGCAAAAAGTGGGTATGCAGCGCATGCAACGCATAGGGGCGCTGCACCAGAGTGGGCGTCAAAACCCCGAATGGAGGGGGCGGCGCCCCGATGATGCCTTCACATACACTTCACTGCGCCCTTACTCTCTTTCACCTCGAGTTTTACCTTTCGCTCCAAGCAGGAACGAACCATTTCATGTCTTCGTCTCGGGGGGTAAACATACGGTCGCTCATATGGATAGAGCGACCGTATGTTTTCTACGCTCCTTCACCCTTACGTACCTTCCTTTGGAGAGGGGGGAAGGGGGGGATTTATGTTTTCGCATCCACCTGAATAATATATAGTTGCGCACCTGATGAGATCCATCACTCTGCCGTAGATACAGCTGTGAACCTCGCTGGGCAGGTTGGAGGAGACGCTTTAATGACATGACTCCGTAACTGATGCACATCCGCTGACCTGAAAACAGGTTTTGTTCTTTGGTTTCAATGTAGAGTATTTAATTATGCTGTGTAATAGTTGTAAAATAAATAAGTAAATAAATAAAGGTAACTACTTCACGGATTTCACTTATCGCGGGTTATTTTCGGAAGCAACCCCCGCGAAAAACGAGGGATCACTGTATTCAGATGCAGCTTCTACTGACTGCAGCTGCATACGTCACAGTCAAGCGCTCCAAGTGTAACATAGTTAAAATGGTTGAGGTTAAATCCTGCTAAAATGCACCATCTGCTGGTAAAAAGTTGTATTGCATTCACCCTAGAAAGAGCGAGGTATTATGGGTAATCCTCAGAGCCATGAGGATCACNATGTAACATAGTTAAAATGGTTGAGGTTAAATCCTGCTAAAATGCACCATCTGCTGGTAAAAAGTTGTATTGCATTCACCCTAGAAAGAGCGAGGTATTATGGGTAATCCTCAGAGCCATGAGGATCACTGATGAAGGTAACATGTCTCTGCCATGTGATAAAGAAATATTATATAAAATATGTTTATGGTTTTCCCTTTTGCATATTATTGAAACATGCTTAATCCAGCTCACGCTAGTTCTGCTATTATATTGTTTTTGTTGTGTTTTAGAAGTGTTTAGTGCATGAGAAAGTGTGGTGGGAATTTCCCATGCGGTAGCATTATGGCTCCTCCTTGCAGGAGCTTGTTTTATGCCAGAGACTGACCTTACCTCGATGTCCATTGTGTGAAATGCAGGTATGTTTTACCAAATCTCTTGTAGCAAATGGTTAACATAAGGCTGAGTTTTATATAAACAGTTTTATATAAAGACACGGTTCATTTATGTTTCTGCATTGTTCTAAAATGCAATGTATATCAACTAAAACATAAAAATGGCATCCAGTAAATAAAATGTCAGCATTTTATTTTATTTTTCAGAACATTTTAATTAGTTGCTTTATTTTCTCTGAAAAAGACACTCACTGGTTGTTCTTTTACTGTAAACAAAATCTTCTATGCGATCACTGTAATTTTAAATGATTTTATTGTGGTTACTGTATTATGGGTAATCCTCAGAGCCATGAGGATCACCGACGAGGAGCTTGTTTTATGCCAGAGACTGACCTTACCTCCATGCCCGTTCTGTGAAATGCAGATGGAGAATTAAAGAAACAGCTGATGCCAACTTGAGCAACTCCTTGTCATTCATTGCCACACCAATAGAAGCCACCAAAACCACATAGGCCACAATGGTGCCGTGACTCGTCGAGACCTACATCGGACCGGGCTGGTGACTTCTGATCCTCACGTCGCTGGAGCTCCACTGTGTCATCTGAATTTGCAACGGAAGTCTAAGTAGCGCATCTGAGTGTATTTGTACATCTTTGTGAAAGGACATTTCTTTTGAGTGCTCTTGGACTTTTGTCAAAATGAGTTTCAGTAATTTTGGACAATCAAATGTGACTCCACTCTGTATTGGCAGAGGTAGAGGGTTCTCTAACACCCCTGTTCCATTTTCATTGGGTAGTCCATCACTTGATGTACATACTGTAAATGACTCATTGGTGACTGGGGAAACTGTTACACCCAGTGGTCAGACCTGTCCTAATATTCAACCTCCTCAGTGTTCTAGCACATCTATCCAAGATTCTCATGTTGATAATGCTGGGCTAGTGGATCAGATGAGCACTATTGTCCAACAAATAGGGCAACAGCTGGCTGATAGTGTTATGGCACACCTGAGCTCAAGCAGCCCAAGTGGAACTGTAATTGAAACAACTCAAAATGAGAACCATCAAGTCCCATGCGGCTCACTGGATCTTTCTCAGGTCCAACTCGTCTCCAGAAGCCAGGTGAAGGAACCACCTATTTTTAAGGGGGAGAGTTCTGATACAGTTACAGTTGATGAATGGGAGGACTCAATGAGAAATTACATAAAAAAGAGTGGTGTGCAGCAAGAACACCAGGCTGAGGAGATCCTTATCCATCTTAGAGGCAGAGCAAGGGATGTTGTGAAGTGTGGAATACGCAACTGTGGAATTGATGTTCAGCGTAATCCACAAGCCATCTATTCGCTTCTGCGCAAACATTTTGGGTCTGATCAGTGCTCTCCCGTACCACTTGCTGATTTTTACTCCACCCGGCCAAGAGAGAACGAGGATCCATTCGAATATTGGCTAAGATTGAATGGAGCAGCTGATGTTGCTGCTAACCGACTTAAAGAACAGGGTAAGACCTTTGACAATCCAAGTGTTGAAGTTACTCGCATGTTCATCAGATACTGTCCATGTAAAGATTTAGCTCTCACCTTCAGATCCAAGACCATAGAAAAATGGTCGGCACAAGATGTTCAGGAAGTGTTGGATGAGTATCATATGGAAAAGGGACTGCGGTCTGCTGAGAAAGAAAGCAGAATCAGTGTGAACCGAGCAGAAGTGGCCTGCACAGCGCCCACATCTGTTCAAAAGCAGGAACTGCAACAATGTGTAGCCCCAGACAATTCCACAATGGAAAGACTGATTGGCATGTTGGAGAAAGTGCTACTTCAAGCCCAGTGCAACTCCCAGTCCAGCAGAAGGCAACCTGTTAAAAGCCGTTTGCCGACTATTAAAGGACTGAATGACATACCATGTTCTGTGTGTAATGATAATTCTCACACTGCACGTATGCACTGCCGACAGAACAATCTGTGCTTCTTCTGTCATCTTCCTGGCCATTCAAGTCGAAACTGCAGTCAGAGAGATCAGCTACCTTCCCACAACCAACAGGAAAACTGAAAGATCTGCGTGGAGGGGAGGACAGCGCAGATCGTCTTAGTGACACTCCCACCTTGGATTCTTCTGATGACTGTGAGACTCTGTACATTAATTACAGCAGCAAGGTTCCACCACAAAAGACACTGATTGTGCAAACCCCTCA
>NW_015115354.1:27126-32788 GCF_001443285.1 Poecilia latipinna
TGACAGGTGTTATGTCATGTTTATGACAGTGTCATGACAGTCTTATTCAACCCCCTTCAAATAAGGTGTTACCTAATGTTGACATCTGTTACTGTAATACCTTGGCACAAGAGTTGCAGTGTGCATGCCATTCAGTCACTGCTGTTGTTCCAACTCAGCCTCACCAACAATCTACCCTGAACAAAAATATAAAAGCAACTCTTTTGTCTTGGCTCCCTTTTTTAACGAGCTGAACTTAAAGATCTAAGTTATATTCTTTATATACAAAATAACAATTTCTCTCAAATATTGTTCACAAATCAATCTAAAACTGTGATACTGAGCACTTCTCCTTTTCGTAGATAACCCATTCCACATTGCAGGTGTGGCATATTATGATGCTGATTAGACAGCATGATTATTGGATTATATCGCGCCTTAGGAATGCACGATATGTTCACTATGTAACATAGTTAAAATGGTTCAGGTTAAATCCTGCTAAAATGCACCATCTGCTGGTAAAAAGTTGTATTGCATTCACCTAGAAAGAACGGGGTATTATGGGTAATCCTCAGAGCCATGAGGATCACCGACGAGCTAAGTGTCTCTGCCATGTGATAAAGAAATATTATTTATGCATTTTGTGAAGTGTGTTTGTGGTTTTCGTTTTCGCATATTGTTGAAATTTGTTCGGTCTGGGCCGCGCTAGTTCTGCTATGACGTTTTTGTCGTGTTTGAGAATGTTTAGTTCGTGGGAAAGTGCAGTGGGAATTTCCCACGCGGTAACATTATGGCTCCTCCTTGCAGGAGCTTGTTTTATGCTAGAGACTGACCTAACCTCCATGCCCGTTCTGTGAAATGCAGGTATGTTTTGCCAAATCTCCGGTAGCAGATGGTTAACATGAGACTGAGTTTTATTAATAGTTTTATACAATGATATGGTTAATTTATGCTTCTGCATTGTTCTAAAATGCAAGGTTATATAAACTAAAACATAAAAATGGCATCCAGTAAATAAAATGTCAGCATTTTATTTTTCAGAACATTTTAATTAGTTACTTTATTTTCTCTGAAAAGGAGACTCACTGGTTGTCCTTTTATTGTAAAACAAAATCCACTGATTTATTATTTTAGTGTGGTTACTGTATTATGGGTAATCCTCAGAGCCATGAGGATCACTGACGAGGAGCTTGTTTTATGCCAGAGACTGACCTTACCTCCATGCCCGTTCTGTGAAATGCAGATGGAGAATTAAAGAAACAGCTGATGCCAACTTGAGCAACTCCTTGTCATTCATTGCCACACCAATAGAAGCCACCAAAACCACATAGGCCACAATGGTGCCGTGACTCGTCGAGAACTACATCGGACCGGGCTGGTGACTTCTGATCCTCACGTCGCTGGAGCTCCACTGTGTCATCTGAATTTGCAACGGAAGTCTAAGTAGCGCATCTGAGTGTATTTGTACATCTTTGTGAAAGGACATTTCTTTTGAATGCTCTTGGACTTTTGTCAAAATGAGTTTCAGTAATTTTGGACAATCAAATGTGACTCCACTCTGTATTGGCAGAGGTAGAGGGTTCTTTAACACCCCTGTTCTATTTTCATTGGGTGATCAAACATTGGGTAGTCCATCACTTGATGTACATACTGTAAATGACTCATTGGTGACTGGGGAAACTGTTACACCCAGTAGTCAGACCTGTCCTAATATTCAACCTCCTCAGTGTTCTAGCACATCTATCCAAGATTCTCATGTTGATAATGCTGGGCTAGTGGATCAGATGAGCACTATTGTCCAACAAATAGGGCAACAGCTGGCTGATAGTGTTATGGCACACCTGAGCTCAAGCAGCCCAAGTGGAACTGTAATTGAAACAACTCGAAATGAGAACCATCAAGTCCCATGCGGCTCACTGGATCTTTCTCAGGTCCAACTCGTCTCCAGAAGCCAGGTGAAGGAACCACCTATTTTTAAGGGGGAGAGTTCTGATACAGTTACAGTTGATGAATGGGAGGACTCAATGAGAAATTACATAAAAAAGAGTGGTGTGCAGCAAGAACACCAGGCTGAGGAGATCCTTATCCATCTTAGAGGCAGAGCAAGGGATGTTGTGAGGTGTGGAATACGCAACTGTGGAATTGATGTTCAGCGTAATCCACAAGCCATCTATTCGCTTCTGCGCAAACATTTTGGGTCTGATCAGTGCTCTCCCGTACCACTTGCTGATTTTTACTCCACCCGGCCAAGAGAGAACGAGGATCCATTCGAATATTGGCTAAGATTGAATGGAGCAGCTGATGTTGCTGCTAACCGACTTAAAGAACAGGGTGTAAGACCTTTGGCAATCCAAGTGTTGAAGTTACTTGCATGTTCATCAGATACTGTCCATGTAAAGATTTAGCTCTCACCTTCAGATCCAAGACCATAGAAAAATGGTCGGCACAAGATGTTCAGGAAGTGTTGGATGAGTATCATATGGAAAAGGGACTGCGGTCTGCTGAGACAGAAAGCAGAATCAGTGTGAACCGAGCAGAAGTGGCCTGCACAGCGCCCACATCTGTTCAAAAGCAGGAACTGCAACAATGTGTAGCCCCAGGCAATTCCACAATGGAAAGACTGATTGGCATGTTGGAGAAAGTGCTACTTCAAGCCCAGTGCAACTCCCAGTCCAGCAGAAGGCAACCTGTTAAAAGCCGTTTGCCGACTATTAAAGGACTGAATGACATACCATGTTCTGTGTGTAATGATGATGCACGTACGCACTGCCGACAGAACAATCTGTGTTTCTTCTGTCATCTTCCTGGCCATTCAAGTCGAAACTGCAGTCGGAGAGATCAGCTACCTTCCCACAACCAACAGGAAAACTGAAAGATCTGCGTGGAGGGGAGGACAGCGCAGATCGTCTTAGTGACACTCCCACCTTGGATTCTTCTGATGACTGTGAGACTCTGTACATTAATTACAGCAGCAAGGTTCCACCACAAAAGACACTGATTGTGCAAACCCCTCAGAGACTTTCTAAGACTGACAGCTTGTTCTACACAGATGTGACTGTTGGAGGCACACATTCCCTCAAAGCCTTGGTTGACAGTGGATCAATGGCATGCACCATGAGTGAGGAAGCAGAAGCAAAACTTTCAAACTATCTCACGAACCTGGATAAGAAACCAGCCGCTGATTTTGTTATTGTTGGATGTGGAGGTCATGTCGTCACACCTTCTGCATTGTATGAACTCACTCTAACAGTTTTTGGCTTTAATGTCATGATCCCTGTTCTAGTGGTTCCGGGCCAATCTGATGAAATGATATTGGGCAGTAATGCTATCAGATGGCTGATTTCACGAATGAAAGTCTCTTTTGATGAGACAACTGACTGTTCCTCTCAGAGAGACATTCACAAAGACAATTTGCCCTGTTTAATGTCTCTGCTGTCAGACTCGATGTCCTGTGACCCGGGCATGAAACCCATCAAAGTGGGCACAGCCAAACTCAAAAGGTCTGTTACTCTCCAGCCTCTAACTGAACATTTAGTTTGGGCCAAACTGCCTACATCTGATGTTTCTTTAGTTGGATGTTCAGTCATCATTGAACCAACTCAGTCCAAGTGCAGACCCAGACAAATTCTAGTGGGGAGAGTTGTAGCATCATTGTATGCTGATGGTTGTGTTCCTGTCAAGATTGTAAATCCAACTGAAAAACTTCTCACTCTGAGAAGAAATGCAAAAGTTGCCGATGTGTCCACTTGTGTTTCTGTACATGACTTCACCAAACCTGAGTGCATCCAATCCAACACACAGTACACCAAAGACCCTGTAAAAACACCAGTAACTGACGAGGAGATGTCTCACATTCTGAGTGACATTGGACTCCAGGATTTGGACTTCTCATCTTGTGAAGTCTCCCTTGAGTGGAAAAATAAGTTACTGCAAATAATTCGGCAGTATGAATACATCTTTTCTCGGCATAAAATGGACTGTGGGGATGCTACAGATTTTGTGCACAGAATACGTCTGGTGGATGACAAGCCCTTTAGGCTACCATACAGGCGTGTTCCGCCCTGCCATTATGAAAAACTGCGCACTGCTCTGAGTGAAATGGAGGAGTTGGGAATTATTCGTAAATCACAAAGCGAATACTCCTCTCCTCTGGTTCTGGTTGTGAAGCCGAATGGAGATCTCCGTATCTGCAATGATTTCAGATGGTTGAATGCGCGAACCGTTAAAGACGCGCATCCATTGCCTCATCAAACAGATGCCCTTGGTGGGAATGTATTCTTTTCCACCATGGACCTGACTTCAGGGTTCTATAATGTGAGACTACACGAGGATGACAAAAGGTTTACTGCCTTTTCGTCTCCTTTTGGCCTGCATGAGTACAATAGGATGCCTCAAGGCTTGACCAACAGTCCCGCAACTTTTATGCGGATGATGATGTCTATTTTTGGGGACCAAAATTTCACTAGCTTGCTATGTTATTTGGATGACCTGATGGTCTTTGCCCCATCTGAACAGGTTGCGCTTGATCGGCTCCAGATGGTTTTCTCTCGTCTGGCTGCAAATAACTTAAAACTGTCTCCCAAAAAGTGTCACTTCCTTCGTAGGTCAGTGAAATTTTTGGGTCATGTGATAAGTGAGGATGGTGTAAGCACTGATCCTAGTAAAGTTCAGGCTATCAGTGAGGTACAGGAAACTGATCTTATGGAGCCTGATGGTGAGACACCATGTGCCAGGAAAATTAGATCCTTTCTTGGGATGGTCCTTTATTATCATCACTTTATTGGGAAGTGCTCCGTCAAAGCTAAACCACTCTTTAGCCTTGTAGCTGAGCCTGGAGTGACAAACAAAAAGGGGCGAGGCAACAAACCCAAATTCAAAAAGGGTCGGGTTAAACTCTGCCCATCTGACTGGACTGATGAGTGCAAGGAAGCATTTAAAACTTTGAAAAATTAGTTGATAAGAAGTGTTACTTACCTTGGCTCATCCAGATTTTAATGTTCCATTCATCCTTGCAGTTGATGCCTCTTTTGATGGCATCGGAGCTGTTTTGTCACAGCTTCCTCCTGATGGAAAGGTGGCTAGACCAGTGGCTTTTGCCAGTAGGACTCTCTCACGCTCTCAGCTAAACTATCCAGCACATCGCTTGGAATTTCTTGCTCTGAAATGGGCAATCTGTGACAAGTTTAGCCACTGGCTTAAAGGGTGTCATTTCACAGTCTGGACAGACAACAACCCATTAACATACATACTAACCAAACCAAGGTTAGATGCGTGTGAACAGCGGTGGGTGTCCAGGCTCGCTGCCTATAGTTTTGATCTGAACTATGTTCCTGGTAGCAAAAATGTTGTCGCTGATGCCTTGAGTAGAGAACCATTTGTTCAGTCATGCATGAACCATCGCATTGTAACTCAACCATATACCGCACTACTTAACCAGGTGAACGGTGTGGTGGACAAAACGGTCCAAGACGCGTTTCGTTGTACGACCAACTGTCAGTTGGTTGTTGAATGCACAGATGACGATGCTGAGGTGCCCTCACCAACTTCCCAGACATCATTAACATCACAAGATGTGTCAGCTGTTCTTGAGGCACATGAGTCTGGAGGTTTCAGTCAGATGAGAGCCACTGATCCAGCTATCTTGCAACTCAGTGACACTGATCAATCTGCCTTCCTGCCAAAG
>NW_015115354.1:34008-39758 GCF_001443285.1 Poecilia latipinna
CCGGTTACTTTTGTTCAGATCGACAGACTACTGACCTGAGATATTGGGGGTTAACATTTCACAAGTATTATTAGGTACCGGCAGCGATGCTCTTTCCACTCAGGAATGGGAGAGAACGCATGCTGATCACAGAAAATGCCCTAACTTCCCACCATCAAAAGTCCTTTTCAGAATATTTTTTTTCCAAAAGCAACACTGCTGTGTTAAAGTTCATTGATTTTCCTTTCCAACGATACCAGTTTTATGTATGTTTAAGTAAATAAAACACTTTAAATTTTCCAGTAATTTTCATAATTTTTTTGAAAAGCCGCATTATTTATGCTAATTCGAACGCCCCTCCTGAAAGGCGCTGAAACATTGTCCAAGAAAATCGGTTCGGGCGTCACGAACACATGACCAAATGAGCCAACAGTGATATCATATTAATCCTTAAACTATTGGCTTTCTATACATACCCGGTTTGTCAAGGGTTATTTTTTTAGTTTTTTTGTAAATCATAAAAGTATCAAAACTTTGTCAAATAGCGAACGAATTATAAAAAATAAACCCGACAAAATGGGTATAAAAATAAAGGTTAATTTGTTAGCTTTAATATAATACTGGAACCACACTTGCAGAATCAATGTGCGTGACGCCCCACGCATATCAACACACGAACGGACCTCCCCCGAGGCGCCCCTTCCAGCTTTCGCTCTTTCTGTAAGCTAAATGTGGCTACGTGGTGAAGCTAGCTAAAAACGAATAACCAGAGTTTTAAGCATCCGGTAGTTCTAAGAGCGGATCGAGTGAACCCCTCCTGAGCTTTTTACCGTGTGCACGGTCTAGCGGGGACCTGTTTTAACATTTTTTTTTTTTTTGTGTTTTTGCAAACTGAAAAGCGGACGGACCGCCGGGCTGGCTGATCATGACATCTACCGCGCTATGCCGAGCTCCACCGCGTTCTAACGCGACCTGCCGGAGCCCCGCACAAAGACTGCGGGAGGAGTTAAATCTAAAGTTAAATCTAGTCGAAACTTTTATAAAAGAGGAGAAATTAAGCAAACATGGTCCCTTCCCCTCCTCACCTGAACATGGGGTTATTCATTCTCCTCCTCCTTCCCCTCCCCCTCTTCCACAGGTATGCTTTGTCCTTATTATTTAATAATAATAAAAAAAGCGGATTAGATCCTTATGGGCCACGGGAATTATGCATGATGATCTGTATTTGTATGGTTTAGGTCTGTGCTGGTTTTGTGCGATTTTTGCAACAAGGACATGAAGCGCGTTAGCAGACGCTCTCAGTGGCGGTTTTTGATATGGGAGGCATGGGCAACCGCCCAGGGCATCATTATGTGGGTGGCGTCATGATGAAGTGACTGAATCTATACTAAAATGATACATTCTAGACACTTTTTATAATAAACTGTACTTTCTTTGGCACTTTTTCAGATGGTCGATAGTAGGGAATTTCCCATAAAGAAAGAAATCTAAAAATAAAACAATCTATTTTCTGCCAACAATATAGAAAAAACTACTATGATAGCCATAAATAAATGTTTTTATATGAGTCTGCAGCCTAATTGACATCTAGGAAGGAAGTTTCAATGAAATGCATTTAAAATATAAACATTTTGGTGTAAGTCAAAAATTCTCTAAAATTAGATTTTTTAAGAAACACAAAAAATCCCTATTTCATACCAGCAATATCAAGGAAACTATTAAAGATGGCCAAAATGGATGCCTTTATGTTATTCAGCAGCCTAATTTATCTCTAGTAGAGAAGTGTTATTGAAATCTGATGAAAAATACAAGTTTGGGGAGTGGTCAAAAAATACTTAATTTTGTCAATTTTTGAATTTTTTTTCCATCGGTCAAATTAGCTTTGGAAGCAGTTTTGCGGCCTAATAAATCTTTATTGAACCCAGACCCCTACAAAAAATGAGCCTGTTAAGACCACATAGCAGGACGGGCAAAATGGTTTTTGGGGCTTGGTTTCAACTTATATTTTTTAATATCGTATGCCGACTTCTGCTTGAAAAAAGAAAGGGTAAATATTGAAATTTGTTTTATTTTTAAAAATTACATATTTTAAAGAACCTTCATTTTAAAAGTAAGCTATTTATACTGTACATATTCATGTTTTTCAATATGATTTATATATGTTTAAAGGGTGTGATTACAAATAAGTGTCAAATTTATTTATTTTTTAAGTAATTGGCTTTCAAATACCCCATCTTTTTCTACTCAAAGGTGGGTTTGTGGCAAGGTACACCTACCCCCCAAAATCTCGGAAACCGTTAGAGATAATGGGCTGAATTTTTTTCTGCTCTTTTCTGGTAATGCACTTAATAGAAAAATGCATTCAGAGTACAAAAAATATAAAGAAAAAAAATTGGTTGCCGGTACCTACTATTATATGCAGCGTCACAGGAGACCCACCAGACGTGAACGAGCAAGTGAGTCACCTGGTGTTTTAAACCTGCTGAGACATTGGCCTAAGCTTGTCATTAAAGATGGCCTGATTTACAGAGTTAAGAAAGACAAACAAATGAACATGACAACTCAACAGTTTCTTGTCCCTGACTCTTTAAAAGCCAAAGTCCTCCAAGGAGTGCACGACTCAGCTGGCCATCAGGGCCAGGCCCGCACACTGTCTCTCACCAGACAGAGGTTCTTTTGGATTGGGATGGAACGTGACATCATTAACCATGTCAAGTGTTGCTTTCGATGTGTGGTTGGCAAAACTCCAGAACCTAATGACAGAGTTCCCCTTGAAAGTATTCAGACCTCTGAGCCGATGGAACTGGTCTGTATTGACTTTTGGACAGCTGAGCTCTCAGATAAGTGTAGTGTGGATGTCCTAGTTGTAAGAGACCACTTCTCCAAGATGGCACATGCGTTTCCATGCAAGAATCAGTCAGCCAAACAAGTTTCTCGTCGTCTGTGGGATGACTTCTTTTGCATATATGGCTTTCCTAAACACATTAATTTAGATCAAGGAGCAAATTTCGAAAGTCTTCTCATCAAAGAACTTCTGGAAATGGCTGGCATACAAAAATCTCACACTACACCATACCACCCGATGGGGAATGGCATCGTTGAACGCTACAATAGAACCTTAGGAAACATGATACGTGCACTTCCTCCCCAGTCCAAGGCAAAATGGCCTCAGATGCTCAAAATGCTAACATTCTGCTACAATTGCACTGAGCATGAAACAACTGGATTTGCACCGTTTTTCCTTATGTTCGGCAGGATCCCGCGCCTGCCCATTGATGTGGTTTTCCAGCATGCTCTGTCAAATGGCCCAGTTGTAGATCATCATGAGTTTGTCTCCCGCCTCAAACATGACCTCTCTGTGGCTGTCCGCATTGCCCGACAAAACAGTTCATCAGAACAAGCCCATCAAGCAATGTACTACAACCGCAAGGCTAAAGGTTCTCCTCTCGATGTGGGTGACAGAGTTTTGGTTGCTAATCGTGGTGAGCGAGGGAAGAGGAAGATTGCAGACAAATGGGAATCAACAGTATATGAAGTGATGTCTGTGAAGCCTGATATCAATGTGTATTGCATCAGAGACCCTGTCACATCAAGGACAAAGGTTCTCCACAGAAATCTTCTCCTCCCTGTCAACTTTCTCACTGCTGCTGTCGTTTCTGATGATGCGGACAATTCCTCTTGCCCTTCCACAGCAGGAAGTGGACCTTCTGACCCTGTTGTGCCTGATGAGGTACAGGACAATGAAACTAAAACTGTGAACTGGCTTTTGCAGATGGACGAAAATGGTTGCATGGATGAAGTTGTAAATCACCCTGACTGTGCTTCTGACATTCCAGTATGTGGTTCTTCAGTAGACATTGTGTCTCCTGTCTCAAGTGATGTGACCAAGGATTTGCCTGAACCTCATCTCCCTGAATCTGTTGCACTGTCAAGCTCTCCTGAACCAGTTTCCAACCTTACAACTGCAGCTGTCCACTCTGAGCTCATTCAGCATGATCTTTCAGCTGAATATAGTATTGACACAAAACTGGACTTGCCCGCAACTGATGTTATTTGCACTCAGCCTTCTCGGCTATGCACTAGGTCGGGTAGGCCTGTTAAGCCTCCGGCCAGACTTATATGTGAAATGAATGAACAGGTTGTGGATGATTCAATGTCGACTGTGGACTCTCTGTTTTCCTTTGTAAAGACAATGTTTGCTGGGTAGATTTGTGTTATTTCAAAGTTGTTGTTTTTTCTCAGTGATTGCCTTGTAGAGCAACGGTTGTATATCAAAAGGTGTAAATAGCATCTTTTGGGTCTGTGTTGGTGAGAGTATTGGCCACACTCTTGCTAGCATTATTCCTTAGGGGAAGTTTCGAACTGATGTGACGACTATGTGCTCTCTTTATCGCACTTTTATTTTAGTGCTGTGTGTGCTTGTTTGATGCAACCCTATTTTAGCAGAATTTAAGGGGGGTGTATGTAACATAGTTAAAATGGTTGAGGTTAAATCCTGCTAAAATGCACCATCTGCTGGTAAAAAGTTGTATTGCATTCACCCTAGAAAGAGCAAGGTATTATGGGTAATCCTCAGAGCCATGAGGATCACAGACGAGGTAACGTGTCTCTGCCATGTGATAAAGAAATATTTATGCATTTTGTGAAGTGTGTTTGTGGTTGTCGTTTTTGCATATTGTTGAAATATGTTCGGTCTGGGTCACCCTAGTTCTGTTATTATGTCGTTTTTGTCGTGTTCGAGAATGTTTAGTTCGTGGGAAAGTGCAGTGGGAATTTCCCACGTGGTAACATTATGGCTCCTCCTTGCAGGAGCTTGTTTTATGCCAGAGACTGACCTTACCTCCATGCCCGTTCTGTGAAATGCAGGTATGTTTTACCAAATCTCCTGTAGCAGATGGTTAGCATGACACTGAGTTTTATATTAACAGTTTTATATAAAGATATGGTTCATTTATGTTTCTGCATTGTTCTAAAATGCAAGGTTATATAAACTAAAACATAAAAATGGCATCTAGTTAATAAAATGTCAGCATTTTATTTTATTTTTCAGAACATTTTAATTAGTTACTTTATTTTCTCTGAAAAGGAGACTCACTGGTTGTCCTTTTATTGTAAAACAAAATCCACTGATTTATTATTTTAGTGTGGTTACTGTATTATGGGTAATCCTCAGAGCCATGAGGATCACCGACGAGGAGCTTGTTTTATACCAGAGACTGACCTTACCTCCATGCCCGTTCTGTGAAATGCAGATGGAGAATTAAAGAAACAGCTGATGCCAACTTGAGCAGCTCCTTGTCATTCATTGCCACACCGATAGAAGCCACCAAGACTACATAGGCCACAATTACACTTAAAAAATGGCAAAAAATGGAAAACAAATGTTTGTGCCCCATTTATAGAGACTAGAGTAATTATATGAAAGTGATTTTGAGTCAACAGGTCACATGACCTGGAAGCTGTTGAAGAAAACATTGCATTTTGTAATATTAAAATTATTAAAAAATATTTTATGAATTTAAAATTTAAGAGATCATATCATGTCTCATTTAAAAGTATGAATTAGCACTGACGATTACTCAGTTGTTCACAATTCAAGACATTTATTAGCATTTTTTTTTGGACAGGAGTTTTTGGTTTGGTAATTTGTTGCCAGTCCCTAAAGTTACCTGGGCCGGGCGCGGGGGAGACCCGCTGGCCGACATTAGCGTTCATAAATCGGATCAACCTTGAGCTAAACGCCGCTTTCTCCGCGGAGCTCGAATATCGAA
>NW_015115354.1:42926-44258 GCF_001443285.1 Poecilia latipinna
TTTACTGCTAAAAACAATCCTTGAAAATACAATATGATTAATTTTGTATTTGACAGGATCCCGATTTTTTATTTTATTTTATGTCTATGAACAAAATATAAATAATTAAATTGTGGAGGGCCCCCTGCTGGTCGGGGCCCCTAGAATCGTCATCACTTTTCACCACTTTACCACGCCCCTGACTACTGCTGCAGGTTTTCCTATCAGCAGCAGATCTTGTTGTGAATGCTGAGGCTAGTGAGTATGACACTGATGAAGGCAGATAAACAGGTTTAATATGACGGTAAGTTGTTTCTCTGCCATTAGTACATTTAGTAATGAGTTGTGATATTGAGGAAGACCTTCTTCCTGGCTCTGATTGGTTGTTTTTGGTCAGGAGCGGTGCATTTCTTCAGATGGCAGGGAGGAGGTGGAGGAGATCAATCTTTTCAGATTATTTGTCACATTACAAACTGTCACAACATGGTAATATTTTGAACAAATATGTAAAAAACATATTCTTAATGAAAGTTCTGGATGAACTGCATGTAGATGCTAAAATTGTGACAATGCATCTCTCTGTATTTTAATTATTTTTAACAATTTTTTGCCAACACTTCAATTCATCTCTCATGCTTTCATACAGTTGGAGTTAGAATAACTGTATTCTAAAGCACTGTGGTTTCTGAAGACAGTTGATTTTATTCAGAAGAATCAGAATAAAAGGGGAATGGAATTAGTTATTTTCTAACTACTTAAAAATTATTCATTGTTTAGAGTCGGTTTATCATATTTAATTCCTGAAAACACACACACACTGAGATGTGTGGCTATGATGGGACAGATGTACAAAAGGACAAGGGTGTCAAGCGATGGCCTTGTTGATCAGGTATGTGATTAGACGCTAAATGAAAAGAATCACAGTAAATGTATTGTGATTGTTGCTGAAGGCCAAGAAAAAAAACATGCACCGACTCCCTACAGCCTCACAGCAGATGTTGTTTCCTCTTTCAGACATTCCTGCAGTAGATTGCAGCATTCAATCCATGAGGAGTGAATGCTGCAAGTCAGTGACTCAGTCCAAACTGCTGGGTTTAACTTGTTTTATGACACTGTGTTAAACAGTTGTATTACTGTTTAACAGTAATACAAATGTTTTACTGTTAAACAGCAAAACAGATCTGAGACCAGCATTTCTCAGATCTGCTCCTCAGGGACCACTGCTCGGCGTGTTTCAGGTATTTCCCTTCTGCCACACACTGGACTTCTATATCCGGGTAATTAACAATCTTCTGCAGCACTTGATGGCTGCAGAAGATTCGATAACACTTTATTTGAAGGGGGTTGAATAAG
>NW_015115354.1:50417-51005 GCF_001443285.1 Poecilia latipinna
GAAGATTCTATGCAATCAGTTGAAACAGTAGTACTGAAACATAGACGCATCTAACACAAGCAGTGCAACGGCCCCTGAGGACCAGAGTTGAAAAACAATGTCTTAGACTGAAAACTTTTTAACCTGTATGAATAATAAACTGAACTTGATGCACTGTTTGATAATAATAAGGATTAACTGAAATGTATGTGTGTTTTCTTTTGTAAAGTGCCTCGAAATAACGTGTTGAACTATACCAGTGTTCTAACATCAGGCCAGTTGACAGACTAAGCTCTCATTGACATAACTGATCTTACACTGGGTATATTGTCATTGGTGCAGACTCCCTCTGCCAGTAGTCGGTCTCTAATCTCCCAGGCAAAAATGGATGGACACTCTCTTTTGTACTGAGCGATCTTTCCCACCACCTCTGGAGTCGCCACTCTGGGTTTACTCCCTCCTATGGCCCGAGGACGGATTGAGCCCGTCTCATAATACCGACCCAGGATCTTACTCACACAGCCATTAGACACCTGGACAAACAGAAAGAAAACATCTTTGATCAAACAGTTGCTCTTTGCATTGGGTAAAGAAAGCAACCCTGGTGAG
>NW_015115354.1:54356-66394 GCF_001443285.1 Poecilia latipinna
CTACAACATGGAATAGTTTTTAGGCTGCTTCTTTATGTAGAAAAGATAATCCCACTTTACATTTCCACAAAGCTGCTAAAGGAATCCATGAGCTTGCCTCACATGTAATTGAGACAAAGTGCCTATTCAGGATAAAATCATACATTCATCTCTTTGTTGTTCATTTGTGA
The DNA here is from genome assembly GCF_001443285.1 of Poecilia latipinna. Taxonomy (NCBI): domain Eukaryota; kingdom Metazoa; phylum Chordata; class Actinopteri; order Cyprinodontiformes; family Poeciliidae; genus Poecilia; species Poecilia latipinna. The sequence goes on from NW_015115354.1 coordinate 54,527, forward strand.
TTGTTCCAGGAGTTAGTTCCAACTCCAGATTGATTCTAGATTTTGAAGTTCAAGGACATTTACTTTCAAGCTCAAGTGATTGATATGTGACAAGACATCTCCCAGACATAACAATGTGAAGGTGGCATTTGCCATTCATAAATCAGTAAGTGGAGATTTCCTGGAAAGGCAGGAAATCGAGATTTGCATTTGTCAGTTCACCTCTTTGTAAAACAAACTTTTATGAAGTAGAAAGAAAAACCGTCAGAGCAGAGCTGTCAGTTAGATGTTCTACTTTACAGTAGAAATCCATCTTTTCACTGTTTAATCCAGATTTACAAGTTCTTTGAGTAAGACAATAGTTTCACATTACATTCTCGAGCAACAATTTTCTTACAGTGAGAAACTACTTTATTGGTATACATGTACCCAAAGAGAAGCAATGGCTTGAACACAGGCACAGCTGGTTGGATTTCTGGGATTTTTCTGCATGAAGTTTGCATGTTCTCCCCTTAAATGTGTGGGTTCTCTCCAGGTACTCTGTCTTCTTCCCACTGTCCAAAAAACATATCTGTTAGATTACTTGGTCTCTTTAAACATTAGGTGTGAGTGTGTTGTTTCCCCTATGTTTCTCTGGGTTGCCCTGTGATGGACTGTGCCTGGTCCAGAGTGTACCCTGCCTGTCACAGTGGAGATAGACAAAAGCTCTCCTGCAGCCTGGATGGATGGATAGATTCACACAGCACAATGTTGCTACCACTATGTTCCACCATAGTGGTGACATGTTCAGTGTGATGAGCAGCATTACTTTTCTTTTTGGAAGTTTGGATGAAGGCAATAAAGTTCATTTTTAATGTTGTCAAATTAAAAATATCTTCTTTTCGAGACCAAAAGAATTGCAGCTGTATTCACAGCAAAATGTGCTTTTACAAAACACATTTTGTTTCACCAGAGCAATCTTATTTGTGTAAAAGTTTTATAGATTAATGAGTAAACTATGATGTCCTTTTACATGACAAATGAGTAACGGTTCTAGTGGGTGATGTCGTCATACAGCGAGCAGCCTCACAGTCTGAAGAGCAGCATAGCATAATCTGTACACAACACAAACACATCAGTGGAGACATGGATGTCATGTTGAACAGTCTGCTCAGTCTGGGACGTTTTGTTTTTTTATCCAACTCAAAAAATCTGAAAACCTGAAAGGGATCCAGGCAGAGAAATACAGGAGAGTGAGAGAGTCACTCTTTTGACAAAACCAGTGACTTCACCCCCTTAGCCAATCAGTGACCAACAGTCTTCTGACGTCACCTGCCTGGAAGCTTCTGTGTCCTTTTTCTGCTTGCTATCTCATCAGGTATGATGATGACACATCATGGTACAAATTTAATGTTGGTCTAGAGTGTAAAAATGAAGAGCGTGTTGTTGAGACATTAAATCCTGTTAAGTCTATGTGTGTGTTTATTGGGATATTTGGTGAATATGTGAAATTTAAAATTAGAATATTACAACAAACCAGTAAAATACATTTTTAATACAGAAATGTGGACTTTGTGTATTGAACTTATATAATATCTGCTTAAAGATTATTATTTCCAAAAGGTACTTTTTCTGTCTTTCTATCAGGCCTCATCTGAACAAATATTCTAATGTATTGAAAGTGACTGTATTTTGCAGTATTCACTTTGACAACATTGCCTCTTTTTTCCACATTTATCAACTAACCCACTGTTTTCAGACAGAAGTTCAATGGTCTTTGAATGGTCAAAAATTTTTTAGCTGCATTATTTAGAATGGAGTTCAAGCTGGTATCAGCTGGAGCCACTCCAAATATTCAGATGGTGATCAGATCTTATCCTTTTGCAGCGTTTACCTATGCTACTGAAACTTAAGGCAGATCAAAGTATTAATAACACTCTGAAAGTTTGATGTGTTTGTGAATACAGATTTTGATTCTACAGAAAACCATGGCAACAGCCAACTATTGGTTCTTGTCATAGCTAATCAAGGCAAACACTGGAAATTAGTTTAACTTTACATCAATGTTTTTACATGCAATCACTGGTAAATACGTTGAGCATTATTGTAAATCCAATAAAACAGCGCAGGTGTAGGGATCTACTTTAACAATAACTTATGAAAAATTGCATGTAAGGTACCAATAATATTCTGAACCCCAGACCTGAAAACAAAAACTGGCACTTAATTTTGTTCACAAGTTATGTTATCCTCTCAGCAGTTCTGCATACCTGTAGTATTCTGGATATGTCACATGGCCGAGCCCCACTATGAGCAAGCTCCACTATCTTCTGCCTTGTTGAATCAGGTAAAGGCCTTCCATTTACAAACACACCTCCAAGCTGGTTTACTCCACTGTGACCTTCACACACAAACACACAGAAATAAAATGAAAGGGAAAGAAATAAAGGAAAGAGGGAAATAGACCATTTTATTAACAAGAGGAAAATATAAGGGTGAATATGGAGGAAATAGCCTGGGTGCTTAGATTTTACATTTTAACATCTAGACACTCAGTTTGTAAAGAAGTTGCAGTATGCTGACCTCATGTCAATTATTTGAATCTAAATCTATTATTCAGTTACTGAAAGATGCTACGGACACACTTCTTTTTGTATGTATTTGAGAGACATACAGCATGGTCAGTGGCACATTTTTGTTTGTTTTTAGGAAGATGTGTTCTCCATTCCCTAGTCCTGTTTAACTGTCTGTCCAAAATAAAATACCATCAACTTATTGCTTGGCGGAATTCATACCCTATAAATTTTAACCTGAGTTGACATTAGCAAGTTTCCAGTCTCCTATGTTGGAAGACACAAGATAAACCAATAGCCAGAAATTGGCATATGAATGACAACAAAATCTGGTGCATCTTTAAATTGTAAAATTGTATTGATTTGAAAAACACTACTATTTCTAAGGGGCAACAGCCTATAAAATATGCACACAACAGCAAACACAAAAACACAAAAAGCTCCCACACATTTATAAAATTATATCAGGACTCCAACTAGCACAGTTAATCTACAAACATGTAGGAACCCATCAGGTAAAGGAATAAAAGATCTTCATTTCAGGTTTTTGACAGAACTGGGCTGTGCGGTGATTGGTAGCTTCTCCCTGACTCATTGTGCTGGCTTTGCAGAGCAAATAGGAAGGTGACAGGCAAAGTGAGTGGTAAGGAAAAGAAACTTAGCCTGAAAGACCACAGCAAACATGTATTCATGGGAATACAACTTTGCATTAGCGCTTATCTTGCAAATCTCACATTAGTGCTTGAGATAAAAAGTTGCCCATCTACTGAGGATTTTGACACCTAACTGCATAGAGGGGATAACTAAGGAGTGATGATATCAAGGAGTGAGAAAACTCCAGCAGAGGGGTAAGTCAAAGCACGCACACTGATCTTCTTCTAGACACCACACTATGGAAATGGCAGGGGTCTACAATCCAACACTGAATGGTACTCAAACAACCCAGGTCAGCAACAGATGGACAGGACAGGTCTACACTCTGCGAGGCAGTAGTCAGGGTCCAGGTTCATGGAGTGCAGATCAGAGCCAAAATCCCAGAAACTGACAGTAGAGACAGAGAGCAGGCAGCTGTGATGATCACGTTCAAGAAAATGGAATGCTCTAAAGCTGTGGCAAGGATTACGACAGACAATCAACCACTGAGTGGTGCAGAGTAGTTATGTTGTTTAGGCCTCTTCTCTGTGACTAAACTCAGCAAAATCTTTTATGTGATCATTGGATTTGTTCCTGTTTACTTGTGTTTGCTTTAAACAGCTAGAAAAAACCTTGAACACTGTGCTGATAAAGCGTAGAAGTGCTATGTCTCAGCAGGGGCACATAGTGCTGTGACACTGTAGGTTAAGTAGATTTTCACTGAATCCATTGTCTGTTGCTTTTATGAGCTCAGGGGAAGGAAACATATTGCAGATTGATAAACCTCTCAGCAGTGAATTACTAAATCATGCAGTCAAAGTACACATACACATACACCCACCAGCACACGCACACACAACCAGATAGGACAGTCTGATTTGGATGCAGTCCAGTACACATGCAAACCAAAGAGGGATGGAAATGGTTCAGCAGGTAAGATACTGGATCCAGAGAGCAGGAACACTACAGTTGATGAGCTCAACAGACAATGAATGTACTTAATAGACACATTACATAGTAATACAGCATTTTATATGAGTCACCATAAGGCCAAGTTATCATACTAATAACAACAACAACAACAACAATAATAATAATAATAATAATAATAGATTTCATTTACAACGCCCTTTATATCTTTGGATATTAAAGGGCAAAAACAAAGCAAGCAAGTGTAATGGATAAAAATAATTAAATATTAAATAAATGAATAAATAAGGAGATTAAAACCAATGCCTAAGAAAATAAACCCAAAATCTTGCTAAAAAGAAATGTCTTAAGGCCTTTTTTTAAAACAGTCAGTGGTTCCCTCAGTGTGTCAGGGAGGGCATCCCATAGACGTGAAGCGGCAGAAAGCCTCATCTCCCATGGGCCTCAGTTTAGTTTGGAGTTTGTGGGGAAGCTTTGAGTGGGTGGAGTGGAGTGAGTTGTGTTTGGTAAGTTAAGCCGTTCTTTGATTGTTTTTCTTATTTTTTGCAATCAAAATCCCCGAAGTCGTGATACTACTTTAGAAATTTGCAATATTTTTTCCCATTCAATCCCTTCCAAAATCTACACGTATAAGAAAAAAGATTAAAAAAAAAACAGGAAGACAGACTGAACACAAACAATATTTTTATTATCTAAAGAACTTAAATATCTCAACTAAAACTTGATATGAAGTTAGACAACCTTGTAATAGAAGTAAGAAATACTGCCACCTGCAGGTGGGAGTTAGCTGTCACTTAACCCAACGTTTTGATAGGTATTTTTTAAAAATCAATTAAATTTGCAATAGATTCACAAGTATGCGTTAGATAGAAAAAAATGTGGGGTTCTGTTGATTTTGCATAAATTTGTGAAATCTGGAGTCTGGAAAACCTGAAGGACTATGTAATTATCAGACCGTTCCTGTTGGTTGCTTGACTCAGTCTATAATCAAATTTTCCATTGATTATATTTTGTGAGCACTGGCCACTGACAAGAGTAACAGTGAAACTTTAGAGCCATGCCTGTCTTAATCCCCTATACAGTCAGGGACTTTTTAATATTGGCACTTGTGATTTCAGAAATTTTCCACTTCAGAATTTTTGATCAATGGTTCTCAATACCGGCTAAGGATTTTTTGACAGTGAGTGCACTTTAATTAATTTAATCATTTCTAAGACAGAATTCAAACCAACTGAACTAAGTGTTTTACAACAATTAAACAGCAACATTAAGTTGTGATTCACCTACAGAGGTAACAAGCTATAACACAAGCAAATTGAAACTAACTGTAAGCAACTTTGCAACACTGACCAAATTTCAGAAAACAAAAAGACATTCATCTCACACAAGCATAAAACCAGGTACATGCGAGAATAAGACACATGTACCTGCTTGTTCAACATATAACTGAAAGAGGATGATTTAATTTAAAACTTCCTGTTGTAATAACACCTTTCCATCTATGTATTAAGATGTAACCACAGTAAGACAGACTGAATGTGCATGAGTAGTTTAAATGTTGGGTTCACAAACAAAACTAATTATTATTGTGGTACAAGCTAAAGGCTACAAAAACTATGATCTATTGTAGAAATTAAACTTGGATGACTGAATGGGATGAATAGTTAAACATTGAGGAATGCTTGTAACCCACCTCCCAACACAGCCATGAGTGTTCAGGTAACGTCATGTGGGAAGACGTACATCTTTCTCCACATCCCACACAATTGTGATGATGCACTCATATTAATTTGAGTGCATCATCCCAATTGATATGACGCCACCTGTCAATCATTATAGGGGATTTGTCAGCAATTGACCAATCGGTGGTTGCAATTTGTCCCAAAGTGCACACCCCTTATCTGGAGGAACTGAACCTCTGTCAACACTGCGGGGTTCGTCATTGCGAATGTGCTGCATTCATACAGACTTTGACAGACTAGTCATGGTCAAACATTGTCATTGGGGAACATGCAATCTCGACAACCATTACCCAGAGCATTTAGAGGGTGGAATACAATTTATTACATTTCCAAAACCCAAACGCAGTCTGGAATAATGCAGAAATGGATCAAGGCCTCCAGTTGACCTCATGTCCAGTTGAATGAAACTGTGATCAACAGCAACTACCACATGTTCGCCTGCATGAAGGTAATTGGCAGTAAACATCCCATTTTTTGTCACTATGACACTTACTCTTAATCAAATCAAAGATCAACACGTGAAGGTAGTTATGCTTGATTTTATGTGTGTAAATTCCAGTGGTAGCTCTATGGCAGCATGAAAACGTGATGCTGTAACTGCAGTATTTGTATTTAATTACATTTTTATCCTAATGTTTATTTTGAAGCATTTTCCTGAGGAAGATTTTCAAAAGCTTTTATTATTTAAATCATTACTCATCCGCTTTTGCACATACAAAATGCGTCCGACACAACTTTCACACTCACATCCCATGAGACTTTGTGCCAGTCATTTTTCATCTGGCTGCCGAAGACTTTAACTTTGATATCTCTATTGTTTCTCACAAATAACATTACAGGTCTGATGTAGGACTTGTTGGAGAATTTTCCTGCCTGTTGTCTTTGCCTCAGTGTTGGCTGATACGACAAAAAATACTCAAAAAATATATTGGGTATCATTTTGAGTTCCACTACCTCTGCCATTATAATACTGTTTGTTTGTCAGAGGTTTGCTCTATTTCTGCATGGGGCGGAGCAAGCATCATGTCAATTAAAAAACATCCTGATGGCAGTACCATGCTGTGGGGATGATGTCTTCAGGGGGCATAGGGAATCTGGTCAGATGGATGGAGCTAAGGTAAATACAGGGCAACATTTGGATTGCCAGGAATTTGAGTGGGTAAAGGTTTACATTTCAGCATGAAACCAACCATAAACATATGATCAGAGTGACAAAGCATGTCAGATGTTATAAAGGCCCAGTCAATGTCCAGCCCTAAATCCAAACGGGAGGCTGTGACAGTTATATTATGTTTGATGGCTGCAGATTTTCTTAATCCAGTCTGACTAAAAGTAAAACAGACAGACAATGATAGATGAGAGACAACAATCACTCTTAGCTCCTTTTAAACGCTGCTAAAAAGTAAGGTTTATAATCCTGCAAACATTAGCATAGTACCTATTATGTCTTCCACAAGTCAATTATAGGATCAGTTATCCTATAATTGCTGTGACTGCGAATATTTTCTAACTCTCTGTCAAGCTGTCTTATATCTCTTGTGTGTTGAAAGGTCAGCAGTTCAACTGTAGAAATGTTAATCATGGTGTCATTTCTGAGAAACACACTGGGGCTCTCCTCTATTGACAATAAATTAATAGAAAGACATATGGAGTCAATTTGGCCCCAATCCTCTGTGATACACAAACACTCACACACACAAAGCAGGCGAGCCCCTGGGAAAAGCTCAGGCTTTCCCTTCAAATCAACTCATTCACACTGCACCTGACTTCAGTTAACTCCCACTGTAACAGGATTCTGTTGTTGTCAACAGAGCCGATTGGAACAACGGTCCAGGTCCTCCATGGCAACACAGACAGGTGACTGTTTCACTGACATCAGGAAAGCATCATTTTAGCTGTACCTTCAACCATTTTAAGTACTGATTTATTATGAATCCACACTGTGATAGTTCTTCGTTTGTATTAGAGAAGAAAGCCAATACTCAGAAGTTCTGTCTAGCCCTTACAGTAATTTTGATAGGTTGGTGACTAATAGAAAGATTCCCATCTGGTGATCAGCTTATTCCATTGTTAAAGCTAGTTATAGCTGTGTTTCAGCTTTAGAACAAGCAAATGTGCAAATGTGCCTATTCTCAAACCCTATGGATCAGGAATGGGATCTCACTTAAACTCATATGTATGTGAGTCAAGGCAGGTGAGCAAATACTTTTGGCAATATTATTTATGTCTGGCGCAAAATCAATGCATCTCATTACCCCAAGAACTAAACCATTCCCAGTGAAATGGGGTGGTGGCAGTGTCATGCTGTGGGAATGTTTTTTTCAATAGCAAGGACTGGGGAACTGGCTCAGTTCTAGAGGAAGATGGATGGTGCTAAACACAATTCTTGAGCAAAACCTGTTTCAGTCTGTCAGTGATTTGAGACTTGGATGGAACTTCACCTTCCAACAAGACAATGACCCAAAGCGTTCTGCCAAAGCAACACTCCAGTGGTTTGGGTGCAAATGTAATGGAAGGGCCTAATCTAATCAAAGCCCAGATTTCAATCCAATTGAGAACCTGTGGTCAGACATGAAGATTACTGTTCAACAACAGGAACAATCTAACTTGAAGGAAGTGGAATTTGCTCCAGAATGGATTTGAATCGGGTGTGCAGTAAAACGTCAGAATGGGCCAGTCTGGTAGTTTGCATAATAAAATGAGACACTAGCTGCCACTTCCAATTTGAAAAAGAGAAGAAAGGATGAACGAGCAGCAAACCTGCCAAAAAGAAAAAAAGAAAAAAAATTGTGGGGCTAAAATACTGAGAAAAAATGAGTGGAGGACACAAATAGATATTGTTTGTAGAGAGATAGGGGACCAAGCAGCAGAACTACAGCAGGTTAACAAGCTTCATCCCAGGTTTGGACATGTTTGCGTTTTTGCATATGTTCAGATTACAAAGAACATTAAAGGCAGCCTGCCATGCAGTGCCTTGCGAAAGTATTCACTGCCCTCATTACTCCTGATTAATCTGTTGAGGCAGATTCCCATTATTTATTTATCTTTACTTACTTTGATTGTTTTTATTAACTTTATTTCTCTCTTTCATACTCTTTGAGATAATAAACGGCTTATGAACAGCAGTAAAATCTAACAACACCCTCCTACTGTAAACCATATTTCATTCACTTATGATATTAGCAAGTGAATTGATGGGCTGGGGAGTTGAGCCTCATAGCAGCATCAAGCTGCTCTCACTCCCCTGTGCTGAGATGGACCTGATTAAATTAGAAATAATAAGTCTGACATTCAACAGAAAGTTGCAACACAAAGGCAATAGCAGTACATTATGACAATGGTAATTCATGCAGTACTGCTTTAAGCAGGATGAAGACCCAGAACTCAGGGCCTATCAAGAACAACCACAAAATAATAATAATAATAATAGCTACATTTTCCTATGTACTGGATGTAGTTTAGGTTGAAACATACCTGTAATCTGAACAAATAAAAGAAACTTGAGCAGGTTGGGTAATTTTCTGGCTCTAGCCCAGGGCGCCATGTCCTCCTAGAAGAACAAGGCTCCCTGGGCTGAAGCTGGGCATTAATAACATCCTTATAAGAAACAAAATTCAAGAATGCACTCACTGTTTTGAATCATGGAGGCAACACCAGTCTCCCAGCTGGGTTGAGTTCTGTAATCTGTACAAACAGACAAATCATATTTTACTGGGTTAAACACATTTGTGTATAATCAAGTCCACATTCAAAACACCTTAATTATGCAGAAAAGCAAAGCAGCAGGAAAGAAATAAATGTTTAAAGATTACTAATTAAAGTTTTTCATTTGTTTTTAGAAAGGAAGCTTTACTGCAGGACAGAAGTCAAACACCTGTGAAAAACCTACAATATCATAAATATTTTCTCATGCAGTGTCACTTAATTCACAGTTTATACAGTATGAGTCTATTAAGACTATCAGATGAGCAGCTTGTCCAATTATGGGGTGTTGAACATACATGCTCAGGATGAAGGATTGTTCATGCAGATGGAGTGAATGATGCAAGTGAGTGACTTGATCTAATCTGCTGGGAAACCTTAGAAAACAATTTAAATAAGAAGGTAAGTAAAACTGCATTTCTTGAAAAATAGGATCAATTGAAATATATGTAATTGACTTGGAATCTGTCTGTATGATAGGTTTGAATTTCCATCCATCCATCCATTTTCTTTACACCCTTGTCCCTTGTGGGGTTTGGAGGGCTGCTGCTGTCTATCTCCAGCTAACGTTCCGGGCGAGAGGCGGGGTCACCCTGGACAGGTCGCTAGTCTGTCGCAGGGCAACACAGAGACACACAGGACAAACGGTTTATTTATTTATTTATTTATTTATTTATTTATTTATTTATTTATTTATTTATTTATTCTTTTTTATAGCATACAATTTATGGCATACATAATTCATTTTATGTATGCCACAACATATAAAATGAATTATATTAAACTGTATCAAACCACCTGTGACATACTGGCAACCTGTCCAGGGTGACCCCCCCTCTCGCCCAGAACATTAGCTGGAGATAGACAGCAGCAGCCCTCCTGATCCCACTTAGGGACAAGGGTGTAGAGAAAATGGATGGATGTACCAAACCACTGAAGAATCTCTAAATGGCATTGATATTCTCAAATGCTTCTGCAACCATTACATTTTAGACAATTTCATTATCACAACTTTATGGGAACAGTTTGGCAATTATCCCTTCAAGTTCCACCAACCAGAAAAATCAGGAAAAGTTGGAGTACTAACTATGAGCCAGACCTTCCCATCCAACATTAATGTCTGACTTTACAAATGCACTTCTGGAAACATACCTAAGTCTTCTGGAAAGCCTCTGTAAGAGATGAAACTGTCATATTAAAAATCATGGATTAAGAATGGAATGTCACTCAAAAGTCTGGCTTTCTAGGCATGCTGATGTTTTAAAAAGTTATTATTTCAAATCTGATACCATAAATTTTTTTGAGATGCTGTCATGGCTGGAGTTTTTCCTGCAGTACCACTAAGGACTGTCAGTCACTGGATGGATGAAAGAATCACTCCCATACCTCTACAGTTCTTATCAGAAAAACTAAATCTACTGTTTGGTTGGATGACAACACAGGATGGTGAAGCCTAAACAGAACCATTATTATTATAATGCTACTTTAAAACTATAGATTGCAGTTGTGAGCAGCATGTCTGTTAAGTAGCTGACTGCAGCTTTATGACCTGAGCAGACAGCCTCACTAAATTAATTGGCTATTATGAGTTTGTTAGGCTCCCAGGACTCTGTGCAGGGCAGAGTGATAACAAGGTATCATATTCTTTATTGTAAGCATCTGAAGACCACTAGGTAATTTATCAAATGATAATTTGTATCTATACATTAGTCCTTAACCCTCCCGACCCCACTAAGGGACAAGGGTGTAAAGAAAATGGATGGATAGCTGGACATTAGTCCTTGTAAATCAAAATATTAAATAAATGTGATAAAAACAATATCATAACTGTGATTATAATCGGGGCAGCTCATTTTGAACTCCACCTGTACAAAACAAAAACATTATGTCTTATAACTGTTCCCTACATTGATAAAACACTGGATGGTTGCAGCTCTTTTTAAAACTTAGATGAGTGACTGATATGAAATGAGCAATGTTAGTTTCTCTTTATAGTCCTTCTTTAACAATATATGATCATAGAACAAATAAATTGTTAGAATTGGATCAGTAAAGTCATGTAGCAGTTTGCATAGATTTAATCTGGGTGGATTTCAGTTAATACTACTGAACAGAATTGATGTAAGTTTCACAGCTAACAGCAATTTAAACAAGTTCAATTCCAATCTATTTTAAAATTGTATTTAAAGAATGCAAACCATGAAGACTATTGTGTAATTGTTTAAAACAGGGGTCTCCAAACTTTTTCCTATGAGGGCCACATAACTTTTCCCTTCTTTAGTGGGGGGCTGGAGTCAGTTTGTAACAGAAAAAGTGTGACGATTGCAGGA